>NC_057802.1:413561988-413589681 GCF_018294505.1 Triticum aestivum | reverse complement strand
TGTTTTGATCTCTAACTCACTCAACTACACAACCCCCCTTTTCCACTCTGTTACCAAATGTATTTACCTCACAACCCGCCATTGCACCCCATGCCGAGCTCTCTCTCTCTCCCTCTCCCTCTCACCCTCTCGCGCTAAATACATACATTGCCTATCTAGCCCCCCAACCTCTCGTGCGCACGCACGCACGTTATCTATCTAGGTCACTCCCTCGAGACTGTCTCACTCTTTCTTCCGCACGGCGGGCCACACTCGCTCAATCTCACTCTCTTTATCCGAGTCTCATTTAACCTCGTTTTCTTTCACACACAAATGATATATCTGCCTGTTCGGGCCTCGATCGACACACTCTATACTCTCTCACGTAGATTGTCTATCTAGGTCAGTCCATCCAAGCCGCCCCCACTCTTTCGGCCTCATGTCGGGCCACGCTCGCTCAATCTCTCTCTTTCTCTCTCTCTCTCTCTCCCTCTCTCTCTCTTTGTATGTCTTGATTGACCTCGCTCTTTCTCGGACAAAAATGATATATCACCATGTTTGAGCCCAATTCGACCTATTCACATTGTATACTCTCTCACGCACATTGCCTATCTAGGTCACTCTATCCAACCTGTCTCACTCTTTCGATCGCACGACGACCCTATGTGATCGATTGACCTAGCTTCCTCCCACGCACAAAATATATCTACACATCTGTGACTGGATCATCTCTCAAGCTCTATCTTACAGCCCTCACCCTTGCCAAAAGCTCAATCGGACAATATCTCTCTAGAGCATATATATATTCAATGAATGTCAGACCACGCTCACTTTGTCTCTCTATCTATATGTCTCTCGATTGACCTCGCTTTCTCACGTCGTATCTTCCACACATTGAAGCTACCTCTCCATCCCTCGCAAAGCCGGAGCTATTTACATTGCGAGGGGCACTCCAACCTTGGATTAATTTGTGTAGGCATTTATTCCGGTCAGTTTAGATTATATTTTCGTAGCATTCGGCCCACAACTACTCCAAACACCGTTGCAAAGCCCCGCAACTCCCCTAGTTGATTTCCCTCTGGCTCGGGCATCGCTCTCTCGCACGTCCTTTCTTGCCTTCAACGTCGCACCATGGTATTATTGCAAAAAACTCTGTTGTTCTCTTTAATTATTATAAATAAGCTACAAAACTACACACCGATAGTCCACTTGGAATGGAACAAATTTCGACCCACAAATTAAAATGCTACAAACTACACACCGAGGGGCCCACATGTCATGAAACAAATTTGGACCCGTATACAAATTAAAAAATGAAGGACGAGGATCGAACATGCGACCAGGGCCTTCAAGCCGCACGTCAATAGGCAACATACATAGAACACAATGTTTGTTGTACCTCCCTTTGTTCACATAATGTTTTTATATTACCACAGCCTATTTAATGGATAACATGTAACATTATTTTTAGTACTATTCGCCTTCACTTACTGGTGGGGTCCATGTGTGCTCTCTCTCTCTCCTCTCCTTCTGCGTTTAGACGCACGGGCAAACATGAAGAACTCGCGGGCGATGTTGCCGTTGACCATATCTAGACGCGTTCACAAGTTACGGCACCAGTTTCACGTACTAGCAGCACTAGTCAGTGTGTACGTGCAATGCATGTTAATTTGGAAGTATATTAAGTGCATGCGGATATTAAGTAGGATATAATTTGCGTGTTATTATGTGATTAGCGCTATTTTTGGCATGAAATTAACTGCACGCTAAACGTGTTGAGCACTCGACATTGAAGCAGTCTAGGTCGTTGGATGATAAGGAATACATGTGGCTTGATGACGTTTTATATTTAATTTGATACGGCTCTAGCAGAACATTCAATCGATCAAACCATAGACTTCGTTCAGTCTGATTCCGACTTTAAATTATACGATGATCGATCTAAAATAAACAGAAATGATAAACGTTCGAATTTTAAGCATGGCAATCCGAACATTTTTCATGGCAAATTTAGATTACGCGGCGGCGGCGGGGGTGTCTTGCGGTGGGAAGCGGCTCCTCTGCCGTGCTCTGTGTGTCGTCGGGCCACTGACCGACGGCGGCGCCTTGCGCCGTTGTTGGCGTACTCCTGGACGTTGGCCTAGCTTCAAGGAAGGCTAAAATGTTCTGGACTTCGGAGCGAGGTCAACTGACGGGAGGAGGCAACTGGCGTTGGTGCAAGGAAGCGGTCGACAGCGGCCATCCATGCCGTTGAGGGGGGCACTGGCACCCGCGCGGGGATAGGCGCTGTCAACGGCGCGACAGAGACATTCGTGTGCACGGGCACCGGCACGGGCGTGCGCGTCAGTGCACGCGCAGGCGCATGCGCTGGCAAGTGCACGGGCACCAGCACGAGCGTGCGCGTCAGTGCACACGCAGGCGCATGCGCTGGCAGGTGCACGGGCACGTGAAAGTCGGCGGGGACCTCGTGGAACCCCGTGGCATCAAGCTCGGCGACAATGTGCGGCTCCCAGCCCATCAATGCCACGAGGATGGGCGCTGGCGCAGTTGGGGCGACGGGAGCGGGGACAGGCACGGCGTCTTCCCGCAAGGCCAGTTCAAGCTCGTCCCAAAGCGCCTTATGTTCTTGAGACTCTGGCTAGGTGTCTTCCTCAGGAAACTGGAAGACTAAGGGCAGACCATCGTGATGCAGCATGGCGTACGTTTAGGTCAGGCTGTTTGGAGGTAGACGACAGGAGAATCGGAGAGGAAGAGAGAAGATTGTAGCGATACCGGGTAATGCGGGGTTGATTTTAAACTGCGGCGCCGGTGACATTAAAAGTGGGAGCAGTTGGGACGAAGGTGGGCAGCGGAGCCTGGTCAAAGGGCTCGCCTCCCGGTGAGCCTGCACAGCGGTCTGCTCGCATGCCTCCCTGCCAGCCGGTGTAGCAGTCTGCTCGCACGCCTCCCGTCGACTCACACGCTTGCTCGGATGGCACCTGCCGATGAGAAGCGGGACTCGTGGCGGCACGTAAACGCCCACGGTTTCAATAGTGAAAGCGTTCGCCTTAACGTGATAGGTCTTTGTTCCAAAATACCTTGGCTCTTCATTTGTGCAACTTGTCATAAGCAGCTTGTCTCAAATTGAAGAAAAAAATTACGAAGTAATATTTGTGCCATATCACATGACCATGCTCAGTTTCAAGAATTTATGGTCACTTTTGGATTTTCTAAAATTTAAGATCCAGGATTCGAAACAATATCATAACCTGCATCATGCAATAAATTTTCAAGCCATACATTTGTCATGTTGTATTTCTTAAGAAAGGATTTGGTCAAACATTTTGCTTAGTTAGACTTCAGACAAGTTATATATGTAGAGTAAAAGGATAATCCCTCCGTACCAGTGCATTGCCTGATATATTAACTCAAGTACTAGGCACGAACAACCGGGCTCAATTCTGTGCTCATCCTGGTGTCGTAGTAGTAGTTTTAGGCAATGTAGTTGACGGGTGACCTTGGCGGGCGGCGACCGAGGGAATTGAACCGTGCTCGGCACGGTAGGTAACGTTGTCTAGTTACTAAAGCATCCCTCCGTTGTTCATCGGTAGTCATTATGGACCGGGGACATGAGGGGAATTTCCTAGGGCTGGAATTCTGGCCGCCAGATATTTCTACTCGAAACGCGGAGGCTTGACTGGTTGGGGTTGCCTAATGTGCGTACCACGCACGCCACCAGAAGGACACGAGCCCGGTTTTTTTATATTTTATTTTTTTAGGATCAACACGAGCCAAGGTCTGGCTGGTACATCGTTGGGTCCTACCATTCGAGAATACGAAAGGAACCTTTTAAATTGCCGAACGAATCTATGTCTATTACAATGCCCGTATTTTCCTTGCAAATACTAATCTCAACGTGGTAATTGATTTATGACGAGTTGTTGAATTAGAGTGAGTTTGTGATATAGTGATCTCAACGTGGATTTCACATTTCATGGTATCCCTAGTAAGTTTTTCAATGCAAATACAAATTTAAAAGATGAACAATATGGAGGTGAGAAAACTTTGTATGTATCAAGCATATGACCACACACACACACACACACAGACACACACACACGAACACAACAACAATCCAATAAGTATAATGCATCTATTTTTCCAAACCATGCATGTTTGACACGAATTCAAAAATACTCCTTCTGTTCCTAAATATTAGTCTTTGAGAGATTTCAACACGTGACTACATACGGAGCAAAATGAGTGAATCTACACTCTAAAATATGTATATATACATCCGTATGTGCCAATCCATTTGAAATCTCTGAAAAGACTAATATTTAGGAACGAAGGGAGTAAAATGTAAGACATGCATGGTCCTCAATTCAATATTTAAAATGAACATGAAACTGAAACATGAATATTAAGTCTAGTACTACAGTACATGCAAATGTAGTGTTTAATTAGGCGGAGCTATGATTGTCGGGGGTCAACCCCTCGACCTTAGATAAAATTGTGAAGATCTGTTTAAGGTTGTTTAGATTATATTTGTCCCCACCCTCCCAACCACTGATTGGTTGTGCACCCCCCACCCCTCCTCCCCGGGAGAATATCATGTGCCCCCATACCTTAGATGCTATATGCCGATACGAGTTGCTTGGAGCTTGTAGATCTGAGATATAGCAGCTCGCATGGTGTATTAATATTTTTACAGGAAACCTTGGTGAGTTTGAGAATTGCACACAATTTGTACAAAAACTACTCAGATGCCCTTGGATCCCATATCCAACGACCTCGAAGCTCGTATCACCGTAGCATCTAAGATGAAGGAGGACATCATATTCTCCTGTATGTAAGAATATCATGTGCTACCACACCTTAGATGCTTTGGTGATACAAGCTCTTCGGAGCCGTTGGATTTGTGACCCAACACCTCCTCGGTGGTTCGAATGGTTTTTTGCAGAAAAGCCCCCAAAGAGTCCGGCCACTGCTTACAAGCACAAAGACTGCTCACATGCCATTGGATCTCAGATCAAACAACCTCGAAGCTCGTATCACCGTAGCATCCAAGCTGCGAGAGCACCTTATGTTTTCTCGCACGGGAGAATATGAGGTGCTCCCACACCATAGATTCTATGGTGATACGAGTTCACGGAGATCTAACGGCCCACAGTAGGAGGTTCAAATGTTTTTGCAATATAAGGCTGAGAGAGTTTGGGAATTGCGCAGAAAGTACAAGTACTACGCATGTGCCATCTGGTCACTGATCATACGACCTAGATGCTCATATCACCGTAGCGGGTAATTAAGCTACGGGGAGCACCTAATATGAGAAACGGGGAGCCGTTGGATCCAAGATGCAGCGGCACACATGAGGCCTGGATTTTTTATTAGCAAAAAAACCTTTGGAGAGTTTGGAAATTGCGCATAATTACAAAGACTACTCCCAAGCCATTGGATCTCACTTCCAACGGTGTAAAAACTTGTATCACCATAGCATCTAAGTTCGGGGTGGATGTGATATTCTATGCCGCTGCCATTTTTGTTTGTAAACTTGCAAAATACGTGTAACTCGTGCCGTTACTTGTCTAACCGCGCAAAGTGTTTGTTCAAAAAAACCATCCTACACTAAAATATCGAAACAACACACGGGGGTCCCACTTGTCATTAATCAAATTTGGACCTAAAACTAACAAATCTGAAAGACGAGATTCGAACTGGCAACCTGGACTACAAAGCGTAAGTCGATAGCCTGAAACAACAACGGTTGTTGGCTTTGTCCCATAACTTGATTTTATACAGTATTACGTTGAGTAGAGTAGAGGGAGTGCCTCGTCAACACGTGCATGACCGTTGACTCACTTACTGGTGGGCCCCAGGTCCGCGATCTCTCTCTTCTCTCCATCGTCTAACCTTTGCACGGGCACACACGAAGAGCGGCGCTAGCTTGCCGTGGTGTTATTACAACTAAAAAACTTGGAAAATAGAAGAATCGCCTAGAACAAGAGACGTTGTGGCTGGTCGAGACGGAGCTAACCACACCTATCCTCCGTGCCACGTTAGCATGATGAAGTTGTGTGGCTAGTGGGGTGTTTTCGACCGACTAGCTGGGTCCCGAGGTCGAACCATAGGTGCTACTACGTCTGATACAGTATATTTTTACACGCACATTTTTCCTCCGTGCCGAGATGTGGCACACCCTACCGCACGGTTTCGGGGTCCTCTCGGGTGGTGCACGCATATATTCTTCCTTGCCGAGACGTGGGACGCCCTACGGCGCGTTTTTTGGGTCCTCCTCGGTCGTAGCGCTGAAGCAAGTAAATGAGTCGTCAAATCACGAAAGACCACCTTTCCCGCCGAGTACATCAGTGAAGCACGGTGGCTAGCTAGTTGGGCTAGTGCGACCGATTAGCTAGGCCGCCGCCACATTTGTTTTTTCACCCCTTTTTTTATCTCCTTGCCGGCAGGTAAATTTAAATATCCACCGCGGCATTGCTCTAGTCTTTGGCGTGGCGGGATTTTTAATTTCTTGATTGACGGGAGCAGGCGTGACAGTAATTAGTCAGATGACTCCGCGTGTAAAACCCACTGCTCCCTGATGTGAGAAGTCATCGACTGGTGTTTTCCCATGGTGAAAACCAAAAGATTCCCCGCTCCTCGGCTGGCTCCCTCCGCCTTCCCGTAGATTGCATTGCCTTTCAGCCGTTTCGCCCCTTTTGCTTCCTCTCCCCATTGCTTCTACCTGGTGCCATGGCGGCGCAGCAGATCACAGAGTCTGAGGTGAGGCGCCTGACACAGGAGCTCCAGGCCAAGGATGCGGCGCTCAGGGCCGAGGACGTGGAGCTCCGTGAGCTCAAGGAGGAGAGGAGTGCCATGCTCCTCCGTTATGTGCGGGAGTTCACGAAGCTTCAAAAGCGGCAGGCGTCCACCACAAAGATGCTTGAGACGTCGGCGGCGTTGCTGTAGAAAGCGGGAGATATGATAGGCCGTCAGGGGAGCCGTCTGGAGTGTGAGCGGGCCGATCGTGACGAGGTCCAGGATTGCCTCAGCCACTTGGTGGACCAAGTTGCCACACACGTGTTGTGGCTGCGCGATGCCTACCGTCGTGCCACCGCGACCATGTCAGCCATCGGGCTAAACCCGTTCGACCACCCCATCGACTTCAACGAGCTGCGGCTTCCTGACCGGGTCTCCTTCTTCACCTATATCTCTGAGGAGCTGAGCCGTCTCCGTGCGATGGTGGGGGCGGAGCTGGACAAGGAGGGGTTGTGGGCTGCCATCGCCGTTGCCGGGCGAATCCTCTCAGGGCTCCGTCGCCGGAATCCATTCGTGCCGTTGGACGCCGTCTTTGACGAGCTGGCTCCCGTCGACCGGGAGCGGGCTCTGCGGGCCATTGCACCCTGCATCACCAACATCGTGCGCCTCGAGAAGCAGAGGGACTTCGGTGGTGTTTATGCGTGCCGTTGCCGTTGCTCTAGTGTTTGGGTGCGGCAGGATTTTTAATTTTTTGATTGACGGGAGCAGGCGCTACAGAATTTTTAATTTTTTGATTGATGGGAGCAGGCGCGGCAGTAATTAGTCACGATGACTCCGCCTGTAAAACCCACTGCTCCCTGATGTGAGAAGTCATCGACTGGTGTTTTACCATGGTGAAAACCAAAAGATTCCCCGCTCCTCGGCTGGCTCCCTCTGCCTTCCCGTAGATTGCATTGCCTTTCAGCCGTTTTGCCCCCTGCATCACCAACGTCGTGCGCCTCGAGAAGCAGAGGGACTTCGGTGGTGTTTAGGCGCCCTCTGCATGGGCATGTCCATGTCTCGGTGCAACATGACCGTTGGATCAAACTCAGACGATGCAGATCAGTCACTGTAGCACAAAGCGTGTGGGTGTGTTTGGTTGCATTCTCATCTCAATATAGTTGTTTCCTCTTCGTGTATTTGTGTTAACCTACTAGTGTGGACTCATGCACCCTTCATGCACTCTGCCAAACACCCAAAAGTGGGTCGAGAAGGGAACTTTTGCTCCCATCCCGTGCACCCTTCATACACCCTGCCTAACACTATTCGTGCTTCATATGGTTCATGTTTCGCCGAGTACTGTAGCACCATACTCTGCGTGCGCTGTAGACCTAGTTCAGTTAACATTGATCTCACCGTTCATTCTCGACCGGACAGTCGAAAAAGCGGTACTATGTTACTACATTACTGTTCATATAGTTGACATGCGCACAACATCATTTGTTGTCGTCATATCTTACTACACTAGCAACAAGATTATGTAGTACTAGCGTATGAACCACTGGACATGCCTAGTAGTAGGAGCACTGTGTATGTTCAAGTGGCTGCCGTGTTTCGCACTCCTCCGTCGTAAGAGTGGAAACGCTTGCTGTAATCATTTTTTCTTCAGAAAAACAGTGGACACGCTCTACCGTGCGGGTCCTCCTCCAGCCATGCACTAAATTACTCACTTTCACCGACGTGTGGGATAGCCCGCATCGGGTTCCACCATCCATGCACTAAATTACTCCGTAGTAGAGTGATGGTAGACTACCCCGATCGAAGCGCAGCAGTAATGCCCAATGAGCCGTCAAATCACAAAACCCCCTCCTTTCCAGTAGTAAGTTGGACGGACAAAGCAACCATCATTTCACTCTTCTCTCTCAGCTTCCTCTCTACCCAACTCGCTTCTCCCTCATCTTGTTCCTCATTTCTTCAAGAAAAACCCGACCTGCTTCTGCCATTGTTCTTCTCTCCCAAAGAAGGAAAGGTGAGCGCATCAATGGTGTTGATTCTGGCCAAGGCCCGGTCTTGCAACCTCGAGACTGATCCTATAACTCGCTCGTTGTTCTTCTTTTGGTTTTGTGATTATGGTTTCTTTTCTTTTATTTCTATTTGACAGTTTCTTGATTGACGCTGGAGCACCGGCCAAAGTGATGTCCATGGCTCTGGCCAAAACCGTCGAGGCTCATGGTACGAAGAAGCGCAAGCACCCCGCCGAGACTGCCACAGACAAGCTCAAAGCCATCACCCTGTCCAAGCCCCCCCTCTCCGGGATCCCTCATTAAGCAAGTCCAGGTAATATCTCTTCTTGACGATCCTTTTCTCGATTTTGATCGTGTTTTTTCATCTAACACACAGTACTAGTACTAGTAGTAAAACTTTCTGGGTGATCTTGCATATGATTTTTGTGTGCCAAATGACGGTTCTAAATTCCTCTTTTGACCAAACCATGCGAGAGGTTGACACTGATTTCTTATCGATTACTTTCAACTACTCCCTCTGTCCCAAATTTCTTGTCTTAGATTTGTCTAGATACGGATGTATCTAATAAAATGTGACTTGATACATCCGTATCTAGACAAATCTAAGACAAGAATTTTGGGACGGAGGGAGTACTTTATGAACATCAATGCTACCTTTGAAGAGGGTATATTTGCCTCAGTAACTTGTGTTATGGATATTGCAAGTAATCCCTCTGCTCTCATGCCTTTGAAGACATGTTCTAGTGTCTTTGTTCACTCATTTCTGTGCGTATATGTAGTCATATATGGAGTATAATATCGAAAATCATCTTATATTTCTGAACGGAGGTAGTAATAAAATATGGTTTCTGTTCGAATTAGAACCAGGTCCGCAGTGGAGATGAAGTTCTCAAAGTCATGCTGTGTGAACTGGAAGACCTGAGGATGAGTTCTACTGCTAAACTATCCAGCTGCTGTGTCCTTGTCGCCATGTGTCCTGAACTAGTGTTTTCCTGTAGCATTGTTGTCAGGCGTGTTCTCGAGGCTGTACTTAACCACAACAATTTCCTGGCTGTGCCTTCGATTACGAAGGGTGTGGTTCTTGTAAAGCTTCCCAACAAATCTGATGCAGCCTATCTTCATCATCATGTTTATGAGTGGAAAGACCACTCTGTTAGGTTCTCCAGGGTTGACGAGATGGTGATGGTGCATGTAGACATCTCTCACAAAGTCCATGGCCTAGTCAGTTATGCGGGGTTCATCCCGTAGGTCGGTGGCAAGAAATAGTCTGCAGAGTTTAATTAGTGCAACTTTGCTTGCCTATAGTAAGTACTATTGTTCAGTACTTGATTTGTGTTTGTGAACCCTGTATTGTTTATTAGTACTGCCGCTTTTGGTGTGTGGTCAGTCCTGAGAACAGTCTATGTTAATGTCTGTCCACTCAATTCAGTCTGTATATTTTGAAGTATCGAGATCATCTTTTTTGTGAGGACGGTTTATCAATTATGGTTACACTCCAATATCTGTATGCATTGCAGGGTTTATCGCACCCACCAGGATTTCCAGTCCCATGGATGTTTGGTCCATACGTTTTGTCACGACCTTTGGACTGTCCTGCTTGTGGGAGTAGGCGGGGCCCCTGCATGCCACCCGTAGTTGGACGATCAATCTTCTGTTTAGTACTTCAACATAGTGATTTCTTGGTAAGGATTCACTCGTGTCACATCAAGTAAATCTTATTGATTTACTGTCTAAATCTTATTGATTTAATGTCATGTTTTCTTTCTTTTGCTGCAATTTTACGATGCAGGTTTTGCCATGTGACATTCATCAGAGAATAAACCATTTGGTTTGCTCTACGATGGCTATTTTTGCAGGTTTCACTTCTTATGTCGTGTCAGTAACGAAGGCACTGTCCATCACTTATACTACTGGAAAAATTGGATCAGTCTGTTGTCTGAGTACAAGCTAAATCCCTATGATGAACTGCAGTTTGGTTTAACAAAAATGCCACAATTAGTACTTCTCGCGTTTAAAAGAAATGAATAAAAAACTGGATCACGGTCACGGAGCCTAATCAAGTTAGAAAGCTGATCATAGCAGACCAGACACGATCGCTGCTGTCTCGCACATCGGTACCACCTTCAGCAACAGATCGAGCACCGGCAGTTGCTCTAGCATTGACAGCAGCAGCAGATCAGTCTGATCCAGCTGAGGATTGGGCACCGACCGCGTCAGCGGATCAGGCTGATCTACCGGAGGATCGGGCATCAACACCGGCACCTGCTCCATCACCGGCACCATCTCTACAAGGAGCACCATCTCCGGCAGCAGCAGCGGCTTCGGCACCTGCACCAACACTTGCACTTGCATCTGCTCCGGCCTGTGCAGCGGCAACCGAATGAGCAGTTGCACCGGCAATAGACTGGGCTGCAGTTCGCACTTCATATACCAAAGTCCTTACAAAAACCGACATGCCCACCTTCTTGGTAAGCATTAGCCACCCAAGTGCTTCGTTCTTTTTTCTTTCCATGTTGTTTCGCATGATTCACTGTGTTGATCTAACTGTCTGGGTATGTCTTCTTGTTTGCAAATAGAGAATTCCTAGAGCAACGAGGGAGTCATTCAACAATCCGGGCGACAGCGGCCAAGTTTCTCTTACCATGCGCAGCCTTGGTGTGAATGAACCTGCTCAATATACCGTAAGTACAAAGGATGGTCGCATGATGATTGATGCTAAAGGATGGTCAAGGTTCAAATCTAAATCATATCTTGCGGTAGGGGATGATCTCAAAATCGAACCTTCTCGGCAAGGAGAGCTGGTCCAAATCAACTTTGAAATTCTTCAGTAGCAGCACGCAACTGCCGAACTAATCTATCCTCCGAGAGATTTTGATGTAATAATCTGGCATTGTGAAACAAGTGTCATGTGTGTATAAGTAATACTATAGTATTATTTAATTATCACATGGTATATCATTGATAAAATTGCGACTCTCATTGCTGGTTAGGAACTGTCGTTCGATTTCATTCCAACAGCTGACGTGCTTTATTCAATTTTGTGTATTCGCCTTGCGACAGCATCTAAAACCAGAGCCGTACATGTCGCTTGCAATATGAAAAGCGCTGAGGTAGAACACATGGGCCCCCAAACATGCCGGGTGGGCCTGCGGCCCAAAGTCCAGAACCGTGAGCCTGTTTGAGTATTATATTCTCAGCTGAACCCCCATAATGCCCGTGTGTTGCACGTAACATCAAGATGCATTTGTATGAGTATTTTATCTTGTGAGAGAAAAGGATGAACGAGGGAAGGCCTTATTTGCAAATATGGAGAGGTGTGTGGGTACCTTTTTGCAAAATTGACATAGTTTCCTTCCTATCCGTCACATATAAATCGGACGGCCTATATTGCAGGATGGCAGGCACACCATCATCACCAACTCGTCTATACTGTGTTAAAAACAACTCTGTTTTTTATAATTATATATGTTATATATATTACCCTTGATTTTTCTTATGTATAAAGTTGTGATATAAAAGATTTGTATATTTCTTTACAGAGGGAGTATCTCTCTGTCAAAAATATATTTACGTGTAACTAGTTACTCCTGTCTTTCTATTTACTTTCGCTGATATGTGGGGCATCCGGCAATGGGGTCCACGTGCCATATGCACAAATTAGAGTGCACAACTGCACGGTAGACACACCCCGGTCGTAGCGCCACAGTAATGCCCAATGAGCCATCAAATCACAAACCCCCCTTTCCAGCTTTAGCAGTAAGCTGGACGGATGAAGCGACAATATTTCACTGGGCCTGAATCCCCTTCTCCCTCGTCTGCTTGTTCAGAGAAAAACCCCTCTCGGCGATTGCATAGGGTTTTCTCATGGAGAATGCTACCTCTTGAGCACTGTGTTAGTTTTCCCTTGAAGAGGAAAGGGTGATGCAGTAAAGCAGCGTAAGTATTTCCCTCAGTTTTTGAGAACCAAGGTATCAATCCAGTAGGAGACCACGCTCGAGTCCCACGCACCTACACAAACAAATAAGAACCTCACAACCAACGTGATAAAGGGGTTGTCAATCCCTTCACGGTCACTTACGAGAGTGAGATGTGATAGATATGATAAGATAATATTTTTGGTATTTTTATGATAAAGACTAAAAGTAAAGAAAGAAAAAATAAACGGTGCCAGAAATAGCTTGTTGATGAGAGATTAATATGATGGAAAATAGACCCAGGGGCCATAGGTTTCACTAGTGTCTTCTCTCAAGATAGCATAAGTATTATGGTGGGTGAACAAATCACTGTCGAGCAATTGATAGAATTGAGCATAGTTATGAGAATATCTAGGTATGCTCATGTATATAGGCATCACGTCCGAGACAAGTAGACCGACTCCTGCCTGCATCTACTACTATTACTCCACACATCGACTGCTATCCAGCATGCATCTAGAGTATTAAGTTTATAAGAACAGAGTAACGCTTTAAGTAAGATGACATGATGTAGAGGGATAAACTCATGCAATATGATATAAGCCCCATCTTGTTATCCTCGATGGCAACAATACAATACGTGCCTTGCTGCCCCTACTGTCACTGGGAAAGGACACCGCAAGATTGAACCCAAATCTAAGCACTTCTCCCATTGCAAGGAAGATCAATCTAGTAGGCCAAACCAAACTGATAATTCGAAGAGACTTGCAAAGATAACCAATCATACATAAAAGAATTCAGAGAAGGTTCAAATATTGCTCATAGATAAACTTGATCAAAAACCCACAATTCATCGGTCTCAACAAACACACCGCAAAAGAAGATTGCATCGAATAGATCTCCACAAGAGAGGGGGGAACATTGTATTGAGATCCAAAAAGAGAGAAGAAGCCATCTAGCTAATAACTATGGACCCGAAGGTCTGAGGTAAACTACTCACACACCATCGGAGAGGCTATGGTGTTGATGTAGAAGCCCTCCGTGATCAATGCCCCCTCCGGCGAAGCTCCGGAAAAGGCCCCAAGATGGGATCTCACGGGTACAGAAGGTTGCGGCGGTGGAATTAGGTTTTTGGCTCCGTATCTGGTAGTTTGGGGGTACGTAGGTATATATAGGAGGAAGAAGTACGTCGGTGGAGCAACGTGGGGCCCACGAGGGTGGAGGGCGCGCCTGGGGGGGTAGGCGTGCCCCCTACCTCGTGCCCTCCTGGTTGATGTCTTGACGTAGGGTTCAAGTCCTCTGGATCACGTTCGTTCCGAAAATCACATTCCCGAAGGTTTCATTCCGTTTGATATTCTTTTTGTGCGAAACTCTGAAATAGGCAAAAAACAGCAATTCTTGGCTGGGCCTCCGGTTAATAGGTTAGTCCCAAAAATATCATAAAAGTGTATAATAAAGCCCATTAAACATCCAAAACAGAATATAATATAGCATGGAACAATCAAAAATTATAGATACGTTGGAGACGTATCAGAGAACCAGGTATGAATTCTTCATCCATCCCCGATAAATCCATGTCCCTTGGTCGCGGGTAATCCTAGGTTGGCAGCCGCCGCCGTTGATGCATTTTTCTTCCTACTGTATCTAGTGTGTTTCATTTGCAGTGCCCAAAGTGCAAGGACCCTACAGGTTTCTGCGCCCTCGGCGAGACGCCACACTTGTTCCTTCTCATCCTAACACATGATTTTAAAACGCGCACAATATGTTCCTAGAATCCTCTTTTCTATCCGGGAGGGTGGGGGTTTTTGAACATGCTGTCGACTAATTTGGAAATTTGGATTGCTATATTTGGATAAAAGGTACTACCAGTACGATGGTCAACACTAACGTGAAGGAGGAAGTTATTCCCAGATTTGGATAGGGAATACATTGTGTTCTCATATTATTTTTCCTGCAGTGCATCATTTGCTCTGCCAGAACACATGTACTCAAGATGCTCAGCCTTGCCATAACTGAATACACTAGTTTAATGGTCATAGTGAAGACAAGCCATGGATATAAGTTCCGAGTTGGGTTCATGAACCAAGAAGATCGCTGCTTTTTTATGGCCGAACTTGGATAAACTTTCTCAAGTGTTACGGACTGAAAGTTGGCGCACGACTGTTGATGGAAATAGTAGAACCTGGTCTCATCTTCACTATGATCTGCCACCCCGACGTCGTTCCAATTGTTCATCCATCTTAGTTTTGTATCTGGTTCTTGCTTGTTGCCTCGATTACTTCTTAATCCACCTATTCTGTCTAACTAATCACAATTTAACTTTAGAAGTAGCAACGAATCTCTCACGAAGATGCTACTTCTAACTAATATTTTCTTATAATTGGTGGCACGTGTAGGTTTTTTCAGAGTTAAGCAGGCTGCTCGTTTGTTATTCTGTAACAACTCGGCTGTTACTGATGTCACTGAAGTTGACTGGGACGACATCCAAAAGTTCCTACACTTTATTTATCGTCTTGAGGTCCTTGTGGGGCGTTTCAATGGTGGAAGGCCACGTGGGATATGTGTGCCACTGTTGCACTCGTTGAACATGTCCAACTGTGTCGAGAAACTTATGGTACGAGCTGTTTTCTGTTATATATGTTGTTCATAAACTATTGCTTATACACAGTTTTACAGATGTGATCTTCTTGAAACAGAAACTGCCCAGTTCTATTGTTCCTATACAGATGGCTGACCATGGTCGGGTCAGACTTGCACTTGGTCACAACATGATGTTTATGTCCACCTACTCCATTCCCCTTGGAGGTGAAAAGATACTTATTCATGGGTGGTCTCAAATAATGAAGGTCCGTCCATCTTGGAGAATAGGACAGAAGATTATGTTCCTGCTTTTCCATGGCTCTAAATCAAATATCCTGTTTATTGACCACATTGCGACATGAAGCCGCTTTCAGAAGGTTGTGGATGTGCGGGGTGGCGCCTGGGCCTTGTCCTGGGGCTTGGCGGCCTCACCCTTGGTTAACTGTAGTCAAAGTAGCACTGTTCGAGGCATGCTTTGTACGGTTGAACCTGTATAAGTACTCATACTGCTTTCAGCTATGGTTGTTAAGTGCCCCTGCTGGTTTCAGTTAAGGTTGTTAAGTACTCCTGATGCTTTTACAGTCTGTCGTGTTTCTTCAGTCCTGTCTTCCTCCAGCCACCAAAACCAAACCAGCGCCGGCGGGGCTGCCTGCTTCCGCCTCCCACGGCTGGCTGCGCCTCAGCGCACGCATCGCCGCCCCACCGTCTCCTAAATCGTTAACGCCGACGGCCGAGGCCTCGCCGTCGTCCTCCGCGCGCTTTGGTGCGCTCGCCGTGGCGCCGCCCTCTCGCATTGTCAACATGGTCAACAGACAACAGGAATCGACAGAAGTACGTGGAGAGGATGACAGTAGGGGCCCACCATGTCAGTGTATGGAAAAATAAAATGCTTCCTCCTAGTGTTTTCCTGACATCTGGAACCCACGACATTGTGAGCGTATATAGTCAATAGACAAGAGAACAGCACAAGATCGGCTGACACCTGGGACATAGCTGCTCGAGTAGTTTTTTTTGTTATTGTTGAGACGGAGCAGGGTTTGAACTGGGTTGTGGCCCGTCTAGCCCAGGCTTATATTTTAGGTTCACCATGTGACCAGCCCAGCTATTTTTTCTTTGTGAAAATGTGCCCAGTTTATTTTTTCTGAAGAATACCCAATTTAGGCCTACTTATTTTTCTACGCCCTGATGGGCTGCAACTCTTTCAAGACGCCTGCAAATCTTGAGAGTAATATGAAATGGGTTGTAAATATAAAATCAGATGACAAATTGGTAATTACTTTATAATTTCTGAATTTTTTCACATTTTCAGATTCCTATTTCACTGGGCATTAACCTAATTTAAATATATCTTCAAAGTACTTTAAATCCGGCTCGACATTTCGGTATTAAAAATAGTTTGGAACCCACAGAAATATGCGAAATTGGCCCTGGCCAACCAAAAAACGGACTGCAATAATTGCATAAGAAGTCGCAATGAGCTATATATAAATTATTAAAAAAAGAGGGAATGGTTTGACTTGTGGGCCTATTAAGTTGATGCATATGCAAGATTTTTTTAGTTATTATATACGTCAACAAACGATTCTAGCAGACGTAACCGTTTGATGTCAATCCAACGGCCATCGTGTTTCTTCAATCTCTGATCTTCTTGCTCCAGCCGCCAAATCCAGCGCCGGCGGGACCGCCTGCTCCCGCCTCTCGTGGCCGGCTGTGCTGCCGCGCAGGCCTCACCGCACCTACAACTCCCACCGCTGGCCAGGGCATCCCTCTACTCACCCACACCCCCTATTATTCTGCGGCGACGGCAGCCTCACACCGCAGCCGAACCAGTGAACCCTCGTACTCCGCTCCGCGTGGGCATCCACTACCGCGTCTTCCCCGACTCCGCGTCGTCCCCTTCCTAGGCCTCGCCGTCGTCCACCGCCCTGGTGCTCTCGGTGCGGCGTGGTCAACGTGGTCAAGGAACGACTTCCATCGGAAGAGTACTGTACGTGGAGAGGCTGACAGCTGGGTCCACGGCGGCCGCAAGGAAGTGCCTCCTTATTACGCGCAAAATAATTATTCCTCCACCTGACAGCAGGGACCCACCGGACGGGCCACCGTATTTCGTGAAAAAACATTTCCCCCCTGACTGCTGGGACCCACTAGCTACATCTTCGCACGGAAGGAAGTGCCTGACAGTCAGGACCCACCTGGTCGAAGCGTACGTAGCGTTGTCATTCTTGTCGCGAACATGTACGTACATACTGGTCGATGTAGAGGCGCGCACGTGTCATAGTAGAGGCGCGCACGTGTCGTAGTAGAGGCGCGCACGTGTCGTAGTAGAGGCGCGCACGTAGAATGTACACGTATGTACAGCGGCCAGGGTGCAAGAAAGAAAATACGGCCACATACGTACATACGGGCGGGGTCTCGAACGCCTACTCGCGCATATGTACGGCCAGGGCTCGTGTACATGGCTGGGTCGGAACGAAGAAACTGCGTCGTCGTCATGTTCATGGGGAGGCAACGGAATGCGTCGTGTTCATCAGGAGGCAACGGAACACATGGGAGCCAACCGGCTTGGACGGAACAGCCGATGGAAACGAGGCCTGGCGTACCGCACAACGGAGGAAATGGCCTTGTGTTCGACCGGCCATGTTCGAAACAGGATCCTGTTCATCGGGAGGGGTCTGGCGTACCGCAAAACGGAGGAAACGGACTTGTGTTGGACCTCCTACGGTTGAAACGGGGTCCTGTTGATCGGGAGGGGTGTGGCGTACCGCAAAACGGAGGAAACAGACTTGTGTTGGAGTGCTACGGTCGAAACGAGGGTCCTGCTCATCGGGAGGGGTGTGGCGTACCGCAAAACTGGACTCCACGGGATACTGTTCATCTCCACCGTCGACCCCCTCCAGCCTCCACGGGCTACTGTTCATCCACCGTCGACCTCCTCCAGCCTCCACCTGCGACTGTTCATCCACGGGCTCCTGTTCATCCAGCCTCCACCGGGCGCTACTCCACCGGCTACTGTTCAACCAGCCCTCTCCACGGGCTCCTGTTCAACCACCCCTCCACAGGCTACTATTCATCCAGCCCTCCACCATTTACTGTTCATCCAGCCCTCCACGGGGTGGTCCTGTTCATCCAGCCCTCCACGGGGTCCTGTCCATCCAGCCCCAACCGGCTCAATCGATCGGGGTCCTGTTCATCCAGAGGCAACACCACGGGGTCCTGTTCATCCATCCCCACCGGGAACTGTTCATCCAAACCCCCCAGCAATGCTCACTGTTCATCCAGAGGTAGCATCGATCGGCTTCAGTTAGCAGTAGTAGCGAAGGAATCGCTCGATCGGGTTCAGTTAACAGCCGTCGATCGATCGCTTGGGTTCAGTTAACAGCCATCGATCGATCGCTCGGGTTCAGTAACGTGTAGCCTGCAGTGTAATCGCTCGGGTTCAGTAGGCGAACACCTCGCTCGGGTTCAGTTAGAGCCGAACGCCTCGCACCCACGCGCGTGCGAGTATGAGAGAAACGCGCAAACCTCCGTGCATCGCTCGGCCCCGACCACCCACCGTAACCGGGAACACCACGATATTTTCCTCGCCCTCGCTTCTACCACAGTTTTTTCCGTCATGGACGGCCCAAAGAATGTCATTCAGCTGCGTCTCCGGCCCGCCCAGGACAAAAAAGCCCATTTTATGTCATGATTTTTTGTCATAGAAGTAGGAGCCCACCACATCTATGATGATACCGGGTTTTGTCACAATTATCGTCATAGAAGTGTCATAAGTAAGACAGAAAAAAATTTCGTTCGGCCCAAAATGTCACGGATGTGTCTTTTTTTGTAGTGACCCCGACCTGCTTCTGCCATTGTTCTTCTCTCCCAAAGAAGGAAAAGTGAATGCATCAATGGTGTTGATTCTAGCCAAGGCCCGGTCTTGCAACCCCGAGAATGATCCTATAACTCCATCTCTGTTCTTCTTTTGGGTTTGTGATTATGGTTTCTTTTCTTTTATTTCTAATTGACAGTTTCTTGATGGACGCTAGAGCATCGGCCGAAATGATGTCTATGGCTCTAGCCAAAACCGTCGAGGCTCATGGTACGAAGAAGCGCAAGCACCCCGCCGAGACTACCGCAGACAAGCTCAAAGCCCTCGCCCTGTCCAAGCCCCCCTCTCCGAGATCCCTCATTAAGCAAGCCTAGATAATATCTCTTCTTGATGATCTTTTTCTTGATCTTGATCGTGTTTTTTCATCTAACACACAGTACTAGTACTAGTAGTACAACTTTCTAAGTGATCTTGCATGTGATTTTTGTGTGCCAAATAACGGTTCTAAATTCCTCTTTTGACCAAAACATGTGAGATGTTGACACTGATTTCTTATAGATTACTTTCAACAACTTTATGAACATAATTTCTACCTTTGAAGAGGGTATATTTGCCTCAGTAACTTGTGTTATGGATATTGCAAGTAATCCCTCTGCTCTCATGCCTTTGAAGACATGTTCTAGTGTCTTTGTTCACTCATTTCTGTGCGTATATGTAGTCATATATGGAGTAAAATATCGAAAATCATCTTATATTTCTGAACGGAGGTAGTAATAAAATATTTGGTTTCTGTTTGAATTGAACCAGGTCCGCGGTGGAGATGAAGTTCTCAAAGTCATGTCGTGTAAACTGGAAGACCTGAGGATGAGTTCTACTGCTAAACTATCCAGCTGTTGTGTCCTTGTCGACACGTGTCCTGAACTAGTGTTTTCCTGTAGCATTGTTGTGAGGCATGTTATCGAGGCTGTACTTGACCACAACAATTTCCTAGTTGTGCCATCGATTACGAAGGGTGTGGTACTTGTGAAGCTTCCCGACAAATCTAATGCGGCCTATCTTCATCGTCATGTTTATGAGTGGAAAGACCACTCTGTTAGGTTCTCCAAGGTTGACGGGATAGTGATGGTGCCGGTAGACATCTCTCACGAAGTCCATGGCCTAGTCAGTTATGCGGGGTTCATCCCGTAGGTCGGTGGCAAGAAATAGTCTGCAGAGTTTAATTAGTGCAACTTTGCTTGTCTGTAGTAAGTACTATTGTACAGTACTTTATTTGTGTTTGTGAACCCTGTATTGTTTAGTACTACGCTTCTGGTGTGTGGTGAGTCCTGAGAACAGTCTATGTTAATGTCTGTCCACTCAATTTAGTCTATATATTTTGAAGTATCCAGATCATCTTTTTTGTGAGGACGGTTTATCAATTATGGTTACACTCCACTATCTGTATGCATTGCAGGGTTTATCACACCCACCAGGATTTCCAGTCCCATGGATGTTCGGTCCATACGATTTGTCAGGACCTTTGGACTGTCCTGCTTGTGGGAGTAGGCGAGGGCCCTGCATGCCACGCGTAGTTCGACGATCAATCTTCTCTTTAGTACTTCAACATAGTGATTTCCTGGTAAGGATTCACTCGTGTCACATCAAGTAAATCTTATTGATTTACTATCTAAACCTTATTGATTTAATGTCATGTTTTCTTTCTTTTGCTGCAATTTTATGATGCAGGTTTTGCCATGTGACATTCATCACAGAATAAACCGTTTGGTTTGCTCTACGATGGCTATTTTTGCAGGTTTAGTCGTGTCAGTAACGAAGGCACTGTCCATCACTTATATTACTGTAAAAAATTGGATCAGTCTGTTGTCTGAGTACAAGCTGAATCCCTATGATGAACTGCAGTTTGGTTTAACAAACACACCACAATTAGTCCTTCTCGCGTTTAAAAGAAATGAAGAAAAAGACTGGATCACGTCACGGAGCCTAGTCAAGTTAGAAAGCTGATCATAGCAGACCAGACACGATCGCCGCTGTCTCGCACATTCTACCACCTTCAGCAACAGATTGAGCATCGGCAGTTGCTCTAGCACTGACAGTGGCAGCAGCTCAGTCTGATCAAGCTGAGGATTGGGCACCGACCGCGTCATCAGATCAGGCTGATCTACCGGAGGATCGGGCATCGATACCGGCACCTGCTCCGACACCGGCACCAGCTCTACAAGGAGCACCATCTCTGGCAGCAGCAGCGGCACTACCAATCGCACCGGCACGTGCACCAGGAATGACTTTGGCACCTACACCAACACTTGCACTTGCATCTGCTCCGGCCCGTGCAGCGGCAACAGAACTAGAAGTTGCACCGGCAACAGACTGGGCTGCAGTTCGCACTTCATATACCAAAGTCCTTACAAAAACTGACATGTCCACCTTCTTGGTAAGCATTGGCCGCCCAAGTGCTTCGTTCTTTTTTCTTTCCATGTTGTTTCACATGATTCACTGTGTTGATCTAACTGTTTGTGTATGTCTTCTTGTTTGCAAACAGAGAATTCCTAGAGCAACGAGGGAGTCGTTCAACAATCCGGGCGACCGTGGCCAAGTTTCTCTTACCATGCGCAGCCTTGGTGTGAATGAGCTTGCTCAATATATCGTAAGTACAAAGGATGGTCGCATGATGATTGGTGCTAAAGGATGGTCAAGGTTTAAATCTAAATCATATCTTGCGGTAGGGGATGATGTCAAAATCAAACTTTCTCGGCAAGGAGAGCTGGTCCAAATCAACTTTGAAATTCTTCAGTAGCAGCACGCAACTGCCGAACTGATCTATCCTCCGAGAGATTTTGATGTAATACTCTAGCATGGTGAAACAAGTGTCCTGTGTGTATAAGTAGTACGATAGTATCATTGATAGAATTGCAACTCTAATTGCTGGTTAGGAATTGTCGTTCGATTTCATTCCAACAAATGTCGTGCTTTATTCAATTTTGTGCATTCGCCTTGCGACAACATCTAAAACTAGCACCATACCGATCGCTTGCAATATGAAAGCGTTGAGGTAGAACACATGGGCCCCCAAACATGCAGGCCCACCGGCCTGTGGCCCAAAGTCCAAAACCGTGAGCCTCTCTGAGTATTTCTCAGCTGAACCACCATAATGCCCGTGTGTTGCACGTAACGTCAAGATGCATTTGTATGAGTATTTTATCTTGTGAGAGAAAAGGATGAATGAGGGAAGCCCTTATTTGCAAATGTGGAGAGGTGTGTGGGTACCTTTTTGCAAAATTGCCATAGTTTCCTTCCTATCCGTCAGATATAAATCGGACGGCCTATATTGCAGGATGGCAGGCACACCATCATCACCAACTCGTCTATACCGTGTTAAAAAAACTCTGTTTTTTATAATTATATATGTTATATGTGTTTCCCTTGATTTTTCTTATGTATAAAGTTGTGATATAAAAGATCTCTATATTTCTTTACAAAGGGAGTATCTCTCTGTCAAAAATATATTTATGTGTAACTAGTTACTCCTGTCTTTCTACTTCCTTTCGTTGATATGTGGGGAATCCGGCAATGGGGTCCATGTGCCATATGCACCAAATTAGAGTGCACAACTGCACGGTAGACACACCTCGGTTGTAGCGCCGCAGTAATGCCCAATGAGCCGTCAAATCACAAAAAAAAACCACCTTTCCAGCTTTAGCAGTAAGCTGGACAGACGAAGCGGCAATATTTCACTGGGCCTGAATCCCCTTCTCCCTCGTCTGCTTATTCAG
Source organism: Triticum aestivum (assembly GCF_018294505.1). Lineage (NCBI taxonomy): Eukaryota > Viridiplantae > Streptophyta > Magnoliopsida > Poales > Poaceae > Triticum > Triticum aestivum. Next base: position 413,566,889 of record NC_057802.1, on the reverse strand, counting down.
AGAAAACCCCCGCTCGACGATTGCATAGGGTTTTCTCATGGAGAACCTGGTACGAATTCTTCATCCATCCCCGATAAATCCAAGTCCCTTGGTCGCGGGTAATCCTAGGATGGCAGCCGCCGCCGTTGATGCATTTTTCTTCCTACTGAATCTAGTGTGTTTCATTTGCAGTGCCCAAAGTGTGAGGACCCTACAGGTTTCTGCGCCCTCGGCAAGACACCACACTTGTTCCTTCTCATCCTAACACAGGATTTTAAAACGCGCACAGTATGTTCCTAGAATCATCTTTTCTATCCGGGGGTGGGTTTTTTGAACATATTGTCGACTAATTTGGAAATTTGGATTGCTATATTTGGATAAAAGGTACTAGTACCATGGTCAACACTGACGTGAAGGAGGAAATTATTTCTAGATTTGGATATAGGGAATACATTGTGTTCTCATATTATTTTTCCTGCAGTGCATTCCTTGCTCTGCTAGAACACATGTACTCAAGATGCTCGGCCTTGCCATAACTGAATACACCAGTTTAATGGTCACAGTGAAGACAAGCCATGGATATAAGTTCCGAGTTGGGTTCATGAACCAAGAAGATCGCTGCTTTTTTATGGCCGAACTTGGATAAACTTTCTCAAGTGTTCCGGACTGAAAGTTGGCGCACGAATGTTGATGGAAATAGCAGAACCTGGTCTCATCTTCACTGCGATCTTCCACCCCGAGGTCGTTCCAATTGTTCATCCATGTTAGTTTTGTATCTGGTTCTTGCTTGTTGCCTCGATTACTTCTTAATCCACCTATTCTGTCTAACTAATCACAATTTAACTTTAGAAGTAGCAACGAATCTCTCACAAAGATGCTACTTCTAACTAATATTTTCTTATAATTGGTGGCACATGTAGGTTTTTTCAGAGTTAAGCAGGCTACTTGTTTGTTATTCGATAAGAACTCAGCTGTTACTTATGGCACTGAAGTTGACTTGGACGACATCCACAAGTTCCTACACTTTATTGATCGTCTTGAGTTCCTTGTGGGGCGTTTCAATGGTGGAAGGCCATGTGGGATATGTGTGCCACTGCTGCACTCGTTGAACAGGTCCAACTGTGTTGAGAAACTTATGGTACGAGCTGTTTTCTGTTATATATGTTGTTCATAAACTCTTGCTTATGCACAGTTTTACAGCTGTGATCTTCTTGAAACAGGAACTTCCCAGTTCTATTGTTCCTATACAGATGCGTGACCATGGTTGGGTCAGACTTGCGCTTGGTCACAACATGATGTTTATGTCGACCTACTCCATTCCCCTTGGAGGTGAAAAGATACTTATTCATGGGTGGTCTCAAATAATGAAGGCCCGTCCATCTTGGATAATAGGACAAAAGATTATGTCCCTGCTTTTCCATGGCTCTAAAGCGAATATCCTGTTTATTGACCACATTGCAAGATGAAGCCGCTTTCAGAAGGTTGTGGATGTGCGGGGTGGCGCCTAGGCCTTGTCCTGGGGCTTGGCGGCCTCACGCTTTGGTTAACTGTAGGCGAAGTAGCACTATTTGAGGCGTGCTTTGTACGGTTCAACCTGTATAAGTACTCATACTGCTTTCAGCTATGGTTGTTAAGTGCCCATGCTGGTTTCAGTTAAGGTTGTTAAGTACTCCTGCTGCTTTTACAGTCTGTCGTGTTTCTTCAATCCTGTCTTCCTCCAGCCGCCAAAACCAAACCAGCGCCGGTGGGGCCGCCTGCTTCCGCCTCCCACGGGTGGTTGTGCCTCAGCGCACGCATCGTTGCCCCACTGTCTCCTAAATCATTAACACCGGCGTCTGAGGCCTCGCCATCGTCCTCCGCGCGCTTTGGTGCGCTCGCCGCAGCGCCGCCCTCTCATGTTGTCAACATGGCCAACAAACAAGAGGAATCGGCAGAGGACTGTACGTGGAGAGGATGACAGTAGGGGCCCACCATGTCCGTGGTCGGACGCAAGGAAGTTCCTCATTTTTTGTTATATATACTCCATTGTTAGCGTATGGAAAAAGAAAATGCTTCTTGCTAGTGGTTTCCTGACATCTGGGACCGATGACATTGTCAGCGTATATAGTCAATAGACAAGAGAACAACACAGGATCGGCTGACACCTGGGACATAGCTGCTCGAGCAGTATTTTTTTTGTTATTGTTGAGATGGAGCAGGGTTTCAACTGGGTTGTGGCCCGTCTAGCCCAGGCTTATATTTTATGGTCACCACATGACCAGCCCAGCTATTTTTTTGTGAAAATGAGCCCAGTTTATTTTTCTGAAGAATACCCAATCCAGGCCTACTTATTTTTCTAGGCCCTGATGGGCTACAACTCTTTCAAGACGCCTACAAATCTTGAAAGTAATATGAAATAGGCTGTAAATATAAAAACAGATGAAAAATTGGCAATTACTTTATAATTTCTGAATTTTTTTCACATTTTCAGATTCCAATTTCACTGGGCTTTAACCTAATTTAAATATATCTACAAAGTACTTTAAATCTGGCTCGACATTTCGGTATTAAAAATAGTTTGGAACCCACAGAAATATGCGAAATTTCGTTTAACTTTTTAACCCTGGCTCTGGCCAACAAAAAAATGGACTGCAATAAATTGCATAAGAAGTTGCAATGAGCTATATATAAATTATTAAAAAAATTAGGGAATGGTCTGACTTGTGGGCCTATTAAGTTGACGCGTATGCAAGATTTTTTTTACTTATTATATACGACAACAAAAAATTCTAGCAAACGTAACTGTTGGATGTCAATCCAACGGCCGTCGTGTTTCTTCAATCTGTGATCTTCTTGCTCCAGCCGCCAAATCCAGCGCCGGCGGGACCACCTGCTCCTGCCGCCCGTGGCCGGCTGTGCTGCCGCACAGGCCTCACCGCCCCTACTACTCCCACCGCTGGCCAGGCTAGCCCTCTACTCACCCACACCCCTCCACTGATGTGGCTTGACTGCCTCCGGGTTATTCCCTTCCTGGGTCTCGTCATTGTCCATCGCACTGGTGTTCTCGGCACGGCGTGGTCAACGTTGTCAACAAACGACAACATCGGAAGAGGGATGTACATGGAGAGGTTGACAGTTGGGACCCACATGGTCCATGGTCGCACGCAAGCAAGTACCTCCTTATTACGCCAAAAAGAATGAATACTCCCGCTGACAGGTCGGACCCACCAGCTATATCTTCGCACGCAAGGAAGTGCCTCCTTATTACGCACAAAAAAATGAATACTCCCCCTGCTAGCTGGGACCCACCATAGTGGGAGGCTGACTTGTGGGCCTACTAAGATGAAGGGGACGGAGGGTTTGTCAACTTAGTCAATATGAACGATTCTAGCTCCAGTGACCGTACGATGTCCATCCAATGGCCGTAGTGCTTCTTCAACCTCTGGTCTTCTTGCTCTAGCCGCCCAAACAAGCGTCGGCCGTGCCGCCTGCTCCTGCCTCCCGTGTCCGGTTGTGCTGCCACCGCTGGACATGCCAACCCTCTATACTCACCCACATCTCTTGTTATTCTCCGGTGACGGCAACCTCACACCGCAGCCGAAGCAGTCAACCCACGTACTCCCCTCAGCGTGGGCATCCATTGCCACACCTTCCCCGGCTCCGCGTCATCCCCTTCCTAGGCCTCGCCGTCGTCCACTGCCCTGGTGCTCTCGACGCGGCATGGTCAATGTGGTCAACGAACGACTTCCATCGGAAGAGTACTCTACGTGGAGAGGCTAACAGCTGGGTCCACGGCCGCAGCAAGGAAGTGCCTCCTTATTATGTGCAAAATAATCATTCCTCCACCTGACAGCAGGGACCCACCGGACGGGCCACCATATTTTGCGGAAAAAAACGTTTCCCCACTGACTGCTGGGACCCACCAGCTACATCTTCGCACGCAAGGAAGTGCGTCCACATTACGGGCAAAAAAATGATTCGCCCCCCTGACTGCTGGGACCCACCAGCAACATCTTCGCACGCAAGGAAGTGCCTGACAGTCGGGACCCACCTGGTCGAAGCGTATGTAGCGTTGTCATTCTGGTCGCGAACGTGTACGTACATACGATCAGTCTGTTCGCATGCTGCAGCGATGAACCGTGGCCGAGTAAGGAAGGACATGTGTCGTAGTAGAGGTGCACACGTAGCATGTTCACGTACGTACAGCGGCCAGGGTGCAAGAAAGTAAATATGGCCACGTACGTACATACGGGCGGGGTCTCGAACGCCTACTTGCACATACGTACGGCCAGGGCTCGTGTACATGGCTGGGTCGGCACGGAGAAACTGTGTCGTCGTCGTGTTCATGGGGAGGCAACGGAATGCGTCGTGTTCATCGGGAGGCAACGGAAGCGTGCTATTCATTGGGAGCCAACCGGCTTGGATGGAACAGCTGATGGAAACAAGGCCAGGCATACCGCAGAACGGAGGAAACGGCCTTGTGTTCGACCGGCTACGGTCGAAATGGGATCATGTTCATCGGAAGGGGTCTGGCATACCGCAAAACGGAGGAAACGGACTTCTCTTGGACCTCCTATGGTCGAAACGGGGTCCTGTTGATCGGGAGGGGTGTGGCGTACCGCAAAACGGAGGAAACGGACTTGTGTTGGAGCACTACGGTCGAAACGGGGGTCCTGTTCATCGGGAGGGGTGTGGCGTAGCGCAAAACGGGACTCCACGGGATACTATTCATCTCCACCGTCGACCTCCTCCAGCCTCCACGGGCTACTGTTCATCCACCGTCGACCTCCTCCAGCCTCCACCTGCGACGGTTCATCCACGGGCTCCTGTTCATCCAGCCTCCACCGCGCACTCCACCAGCTACTGTTCAACCAGCCCTCTCCACGGGGTCCTGTTCAACCACCCCTCCACGGGCTACTGTTCACTCCACCGGCTACTGTTCA
>NC_057802.1:413530383-413561709 GCF_018294505.1 Triticum aestivum | reverse complement strand
AGAGGCAGCAGGTTCGATCGGCTTCAGTTAGCAGCAGTAGCGAAGGAATCGCTCGATCGGTTTTAGTTAACAGCCATCGATCGATCGCTTGGGTTCAGTAACGTGTAGCCTGTAGTGCAATCGCTCGGGTTTAGTAGGCGAACGCCTCGCTCGGGTTCAGTTAGAGCCCAATGCCTCGCACCCACACGCGTACGTGTACGAGAGAAATGCACATCGCTCAGCCCCCGACCACCCACCGTAACCGGGAACTCCCCGATATTTTCCGCGCCCTTGCTTCTACCACGGTTTTTTCCGTCATGGATGGCCCAAAGAATGTCATGCAACTGTGTCTCCGGCCCGCCCAGGACGAAAAGCCCATTTTCTGTCATGATTTTTTGGCATTGAAGTAGGAGCCCACCACATCTATGATGATACCGGGTTTTGTCACAATTATCGTCATAGAAGTGTCATAAGCATGACAGAAGAAAAAAATCGTTCGGCCAAAAATGTCACGGATGTGTCTTTTTTTTGTAGTGCGTGTGCAACCACGTACAAACAATTTGGTAAGATTTGCATCTATCATATTGGGTATGTTGCCATTTTTCAAACTGGAAAGATTGACATTTGTTGATCTAGTAACATTGCCATTTGTCAACCTTGTAACACTGCGATTTGTCAAAATATGAAGCTAAAAATCACTAGCAGTATCTAATTTTTGCAACTAAAATTCAGTAATTAAGCGTAGATTTCATTCATAGATTAAGCAGTCGTTCTTAATTTATACAAACAGTTCAACTCAATAGCTGAACGACCAATTTTTTCCCCAATTGTTGCCAACCACATACTGAAATAGCTAGTTCAACTATATATACTAGCTAATTTTAAGTACGTTGTACAGTTCCACCACATCTATAGTCAGATGAACTGAACAAAATAGCCACCAAATACTAGGGATATTCCCTTTTGCTCCTACGTGCATATGCACCCATTGTCGAAATACACATTTCAAAAAGTTGAAAAATTCGGAACAAAAATCCCGCGTGTATATCCGGACATTTTATGTCCGTTCACAAGGTTTCGGTGAAAAACGACGTTTTTTGTGGCTTGTGTAAAAAAGACAATTTCTGATGCTTCATTCTAACTATTCACGAGGCATTTCTTTATCTTTTTTACACAAGCCACAAAAAAATTGTTTTTCACCGAAACCTTGTGAACGGACATAAAATGTCCGGATATACACGCGGGATTTTTGTTCCGAATTTTTCAACTTTTCAAAATGTGTGTTTTCGACAATGGGTGCATATGCACCTAGGAGCAAAAAAGCCGCGTCCCTTAATACTACTCCTACTACTACTACTCCTACTACTACTACTCCTACTACTACTACTACTACTACTACTACTATTACTACTGCGGAGGGGCTTTGTACTACTTCCGGCTGCCTCTCCTCTGCCGAGCGCGCTCAGTAAGAGGCGGAGGAGGAGGAGCCTACCGACGAGCTAGGCAACCGCAATATGGTGCCTGCCGCTGTTGCAGCTTCAGCGACACTCACCTCGAACGCCCTCTGCCGCTCCAGACGACCCCTCTCAAAGCGGTGGTTCTCCTCGTAGATCTCCTAATTCCTCGCCTCTGAGGCGGCGTGTGTCGCAGCAACGGCGGCGGTAAGGCTCTTTGCGTGCTCGACAAGGCACTCCTCCTCCTCCCACAAGAACTCGGTGTAGCGCGCAAGTTCGCTGACGCACGTGCGGGCATCACCTCCGCCTCCCGCCTTCGGGCGACAGTGGCGGAGCGGGTGATGACCCCAGCGGTCGATGGTGGGCTGGCGGCCACGGCGGCCGACGATGGGGTGGCGGCCACGACCACCACCTCCCGCCTTCGGGTCGCGGTGGCGGAGCGGGTGATGGCCACGGTGGCCGGCAGTGGGGTGGCGGCCACGACGGCTACCTCCCGCCTTCGGGCCGCGGCGGCGGAGCGGGTGATGGCCCTGGCTTTCGACGGTGGTGTGGCGGCAACGGCGGCCGGCAACAGCTGCTGACGGGCACCGGCGGTTGATGACCCACAAGTATAGGGGATCTATCGTAGTCCTTTCGATAAGTAAGAGTGTCGAACCCAACGAGGAGCGGAAGGAAATGATAAGCGGTTTTCAGCAAGGTATTCTCTGCAAGCACTGAAATTATAGGTAACAGATAGTTTTGTGATAAGATAATTGGTAACGAGCAACAATTAACAAAAGTAAATAAAGTGCAGCAAGGTGGCCCAATCCTTTTGTAGCAAAGGACAAGCCTGGACAAACTCTTATATAGAGAAAAGCGCTCCCGAGGACACATGGGAATTATCGTCAAGCTAGTTTTCATCACGTTCATATGATTCGCGTTCCGTACTTTGATAATTTTATATGTGGGTGGACTGGTGCTTGGGTGCTGTCCTTACTTGGACAAGCATCCCACTTATGATTAACCCCTATTGCAAGCATCCGCAACTACAAAAGAAGTATTAAGGTAAACCTAACCATAGCATGAAACATATGGATCCAAATCAGCCCCTTACGAAGCAACGCATAAACTAGGGTTTAAGCTTCTGTCACTCTAGCAACCCATCATCTACTTATTACTTCACAATGCCTTTCTCTAGGCCCAAATAATGGTAAAGTGTCATGTAGTCGACGTTCACATAACACCACTAGAGGAGAGACAACATACATCTCATCAAAATATCGAACGAATACCAAATTCACATGACTACTAATAGCAAGACTTCTCCCATGTCCTCAGGAACAAACGTAACTACTCACAAAGCATATTCATGTTCATAATCAGAGGAGTATTAATATGCATATAGGATCTGAACATATGATCTTCCACCAAATAAACCAACTAGCATCAACTACAAGGAGTAATCAACACTACTAGCAACCTACAGGTACCAATCCCAGACTTAGAGACAAGAATTGGATACAAGAGATGAACTAGGGTTTGAGAAGAGATGGTGCTGGTGAAGATGTTGATGGAGATTGCCCTCTCCCGATGAGAGGAGCATTGGTGATGACGATGGCGATGATTTCCCCCTCCCGGAGGGAAGTGTCCCCAGGAGAACAGCTCTGCCGGGGCCCTAGATTGGTTCCGCCAAGGTTTCGCCTCGTGGCGGCGGAGTCTCGTCCCGAAAGCTTGCTTATGATTTTTCTTCGGACGAAAGACTTCATATAGCAGAAGATGGGCACCGGAGGGCCAACAGGGGCCCACGAGGCAGGGGGCGCGCCCAGGGGGTAGGGCGCGCCCCCCACCCTCGTGGCCAGGGTGTGGGCCCCCTCTAGTATTTCTTTCGCTCAGTATTTTTTATTATTTCCAAAAATGACTTTCGTGGAGTTTCAGGACTTTTGGAGTTGTGTAGAATAGGTCTCTAATATTTGCTCCTTTTCCAGCCCAGAATTCCAGCTGTTGGCATTCTCCCTCCTTATGTAAACCTTGTAAAATAAGAGAGAATAGGCATAAGTATTGTGACATAATGTGTAATAACAGCCCATAATGCAATAAATATTGATATAAAAGCATGATGCAAAATGGACGTATCAGCGGTGGAGCGTGTGGTGGGTGTTCCGCGCACACCCAACAGGGACGCCACGCGCACTACACTACGCTGGGGACTGCACTGCCACCGCAGTGTAGCCTCCCAGCTGGAGCTGTCCTCTGATGACGGCAGAGTGGCTGAGCGACGACGATGGACCGGTGCCATTGGCGATCGTGAGAGAAGCAGACGAGATAAGCTACAGGGAGGGAGGGGAAAATGCAACGCATGACTTGCCGACCGTGAGGGTTTTTATAGCAGGCTGGTAAGCATTGGGATTTTGGGGGATTTCACCGAGTCGGCCTGCGAGGTTGCGCGGGAACGGGCTCACCGACGATTCATTGGCGCCACCGTTTGGCCAAAAGAACGCCCCCGCACGCTGCGCAAGCTTGCGCTGTAAGCCGTCTGCGGCAGCGGGGTGACAAGACGTGCGAGAGGAGGACGAAAGGCCACGTACACACACGGTTAATAAAAAAGACGTTTGTAATTTAATTACCTACTATACCCTTGTCCTGGTTTATGAGTATGATTTAACTAATAAAATACGAATGCATGTCGCCAAACATTATATAGTTGGATTCGTATTTGAACATAGTTTCCAATTATATAATTTTTATAACATGCATTAACATTTTGTGGATTAAATTTGAGGGCAAAGTATGGCACAGAATATAAAGGGGACTATAGACTAGACGGAGGTGGTAACACACAGCCGCTCTCTACGCAGCGACGCAACTGTCGGCCGGCTTGTAGGCGACCATTTCCTGCGTGTTCAACTGCTCTATGCATGTGGTTGCTTGCGGTTCAGGCGGCTGCAGCGCGCTCTGCTCTCGCGTCCCTCCGGGTGCTCTGCCCTCGTCCCTCCACGCGCGCTGCCAGTGTTTGGGGCTGGCGCACAATCACACACGTTCATGTGCATGCGGTTGCGCCGGGCGCGGCGCGGCGATGCAGTTATCCGCTGCAAAAACTGCCATGCGGACGCGCAGAGAATCCAGGCCGCCCGGCCCCCATTTATTCCTGCGGCCATTTACCTTATATCTCTCGCGCCACATGACACAATTAGCACACCCACAACGACACATATAGAGAGGACATCCAGTGGTTCCAATGGCGCTCCCGTGGCTCCAATGGCGCTCCCAGCGACTGACAACGACAATGGTGGGCAGTTCACCACGCATCACATAGGGGACACCCACGTGAGGGGGAAGGCCCTCTCGGTGGTGTACATGAATGATCCGGTCTCGGTGGAGAGCTCCATCCAAACTATGGAGCAGTTCCTTGCCGAGGACAAGTACCGAGTGGTCGGCTTCGACCTCGAGTACACCATCGGTCGTGCCAGGCACGATCAGAAGGTTGTCGTCGCCCAGTTGTGCGTGCGACATGACGTCCTCGTCTACCACTACCACCTTGCCACAAGGCCTTGCGAGCATTTCTCCAGGTTTATCAACAGCTTCGACTATAGTTTCGCTACGGTGGACACCACCAACGATCTAAAAGCACTCAAGGTTTCAGACTTGAAATGCCGGAATCTTGTCAACATCCAGCACCACTACAAGGTCTGGGGCAGCGACAAAAACAAACTGAACTCCCTGGTTGACCTCGCCTCGGCCATCATCGACCCCTACTACATGAAGATGAAGAATGAGAGCAATAAGGACAAGAACGCCTGGCACAATGTGTGGCATCAGAGACTGGATGAACAACATGTCAAGTACGCGGCCATGGACGCGTACACAAGCTACGAGATGTACATGCGGATCGTTGACATGAGCAAGTGTCTTCTTCCTGCCCCAGACAAGGGATCGAGCCACAGAGCAGTGGCGGGAGCGTTACAAGAAGTAGATGACTAGACGATCGTTTCTCCTACTTTAGAATGCATGCAATTGTTTATTGAGGTGTGTGCAAATGATCTATATAGTCACTTATGTAATTGGATGTTTATTTCAGTTATATATATACATGTTATTCTACTGTAGACAGAGAAAATCACACGGCTTATTAGTAGCAATCGTCTCTGTAATTATTGGTCTTCCCACACATTTCTGATTACGGACATGTTTGCCGCGTATCACACACATCTTGTTTAGTTGAACCTTTTCCATTGTGTTGCCTAATCACACACAGTTCATCCTAGTGAACCGTATGCTATATATCGCACACGCCTTCATCTGGCTGCCCATTTCTTTTGTTCCTCCTCATCCCAAACAGTTAATTGAACTGAACCATATGCCCTGCATCGCACACGCAACTAAAATCTGAACCGTGTTTGATGCATCCGTCATCGCAAATATTTTGCACCTTTTTTGACGGGTTTTTTACACCACCGTTTGCGATTATGGCATCGCACACAGTTTCGTTGAAGGGTCTTTGATCGTAGTGTCATGTTTGGACCATCCTGCAGTAGTGCTGGATCGTTCATGGAACGACAGGAGGTGGTCAGTATCTTCCATGCTAAGAGGATTATTCTCAGGTCAAGTGTTTATTCACTCGCCATCGCACGAGAAAAGGGCGGTAATAGGGATTCCCAGTCCCAAACTCAAAAATGCAAATAATTAAACAAAACTCCCCCGGGACTGTTGTTGGTTCGGACGGCACCCATTGTTTCGGACAAGCCGTGGAGTGTGATTGTTGGTGGAGGGGGAGTAAACCTTTGCTTTTATCGCTTGGGAACCGCCACTAGCGTGCTTAGCATGGAAGATATTGATAACTGATAGTCGTGAAGTAAATGAGAAGGGTGCATGTCTCAAAATATCATTTACCTCAGTTTTAAAACTTGAGCTCTGGCACCTCTGCAAATCACTGCTCCCCTCTACGAAGGGACTATCTATTTACTTTTATGTTGTGTCATCACCTTCTAAAATAAGCGCCAGAACCTGAGAGCACAACTGTCATGACTTATGCATTGTGTGTAGCTAATGTTGGGTGCATCATGACTCGATCTTTTCTACCATGAATTACAATGTTTAATCGCTGCTTGAACTTTGGAGGTGCTCTGCATTTATGTTTTGTAGTCTCAGAAAGGGCTAGCGAGATACCACTATTGTCATATTATATCATGGTTGTTTTGACAACATGTTGCTATTTGAGATATCTTATTATTGCTCGCTAGCTGATTATGTCATTGATATGAGTTAATATAATTTTTAAGAGTTACTAGGACAATGCCCGTGCGTTGCAACGGGATATAAGTATTCCCCGTGCATACGTTATCTTCTGATTTACCTGCCCATATTGATGCGCTTGTGTAAATAAATATTTATAAAATCCTTCCCAGGATTTAGATAATATTTGATGAGAAGTTTCGTAAGTAAATTAAAGTGAAATTGATAAGTAAATTAAGGTGATTGATTATCATACGGGATAGGTTGGATGAAGGACGTAAATTAAAGTGAAACATGAAACCTTATATTCTTTAAAAAAACATAGTAGTCTTTTTTGAAAAACTTTATAAGTCACACTCTTCTTCGTCCACCCGCTATCTCGGTCTCTCCCACCCAAACATGCTAGTGCCGCCAATAGCGCATCCGACACCCCCACGAAAGAACACAAAATGCAATCTACACAAAACCAGTGATGTAAAGTTGTAAACTGACGTAAAATTATGATCGTTTCAAGAAAATCACTCTGGAAATAGCTTGACTGGAATAATGTAACAGCCCTAAGCCGTTGAAATGCAGAGTGCAAGTTACAACTGCCTCAAATACATACTTATTTACATATCCCCCTTATTGAAACTGAACCATATTCCCTTTATTGAAACTGAACCATATACTTGTTTTATCCACGACAATCATCAAAAGCATGCTGATTTTCAAATATTAGTTAACCCGAAGATTATGTCTTGTTCTCAACATCTCGTTATGGATCTTTTCTTTCTTCCATTTGCTCCATTGAGTTCCTTCTTCAAAATCATATTGAGTATTAAGAACAAGACAACAGTATGATGGAGAAGCCTATCTTGAGAAAGAGAAAATTAGTAAAGAATTTCATACTGCAAGTAAATTAGAGAATAGGTGAAAGTATCTTAGATCAATTACCTGTGTGATTTTAATCGACAATAACAATCCCATATGGTTGCCGTTTGCAGCTGCTCCTCTGATGCCAGCAACAGGTAAAACCATTTACCTTCTCTGCTTCCTTTGATGTATCTATATCAAGGACCCTAGGACTAAATTTCCTGGATAATATTTGTGGGCAGACACAAAAAACAATCACATGTGAGTGCAAATAGCTGCGTGAAGAAGTATGAGCCTACGGACAAGAAAAGAGGCAGTCTAAATTCTCAGGTACTAGGAAATGGATCCAGAAAACTGACTCATTCAATTTATGTACGATGATATGCCAACACATCTCCATACATCCCTGGTAAATACTGGTGCCATCACCTCCGCAAACCGGGAAAAAATCGATGAGGCCTCTCTTTTTTATGCTACCAAAGGAGTACTACATGTGAACATGAATCACAAAGCGCCCTGGGTCTTGGGTCTTCTTCCTCCTCCAACGACTCCGTACTTTTTCCCTGATCATCTACCAGTTATATTGCCTGGTCAGTACTCAGTAGTAATGCCCCGGCACTTCATCTCACACAGCTCAGTTTCTCCATGCGTTAATGGAGAACATGGCAGGCGCAATTTTGACGACAAGGATGAGAATTAATGGAGAACATGGCCGGCTACAGAATTATTTTCCAAACCCACAAATCTGTGTGAGTTGCAAGTTGCAACCTCCATAAAAAGAATGGTCTTGGCGTCTTGCTGTTGACTGAAGAGGGAGAGTAGCTATGCCTGGTGCGGCACTTCGGCTCTACAGATTGTTCGAGTCCTCATTGGCGTCGACCACATCCGGAGCCTAGACAGCCACATGTTTGTGAACCCCGTGTACACCATCCTGCTAACGCTGCTGGAGCGGCGAGCTCGATGGTTGGGGAGAGGAGGACTCGGCCACGAGGCGGTAGAGGAATGGGAAGGCATCATCGCCACTGGTGGCGGAGGTGTGGTCCACCTGGCCCTCCATCGATTTTCTCCCCCTGGACCCTGCTTGCTTTGGACCTGGGACTGGAAGCTGAAGACCAGAGGACTGAGACAAAGAAATAAGCGGAGGCCGCGGCATCGCAGATTGGCGCAGAGTGGCCCGCCATGGAGGTGGTCCACTGAAGACGGGCACGGCGGCATGGCGGGTCAAGAACGAAGATACATGCAGGTGTTGATCGCGCTGCAGATATTGATTTCGACCAGCCGCGCTGCATTCTCAGTCCAGCGCCCCTCAAGTCTGCCTCCCCCTGCTCCCTCGATAAGCCGCGCCGCATTCGTACGTCGCCGCCGCCGTGCGCCGTTCCAGGAGATCAAGGAGAAAAATGATGTAGGCTTAGAAGAGAGAAGAAACTGGTACCTCGCTTCCGCCGCCTGCCGATGCTCGCCACTTGATCTCTCACGCCGCCACAAAAGAATAGGGCTTCTTCGGTGTACTCGTTGTCAATCTGAGGGGTGATATGGAGATGCTCTACATCATGACATTGTCTCCAGTTCTCCCATCAAAGGAGAAATTACCGCTGGCGTCCAAGGACGCAGGGTACATGAGAGATTAGCGTCCATAATTGTCGTAAATTGAGATTGATTACCATACAGAAATTGATTGTTCTGCCAAATATAGACCGGAAGAAAATCTGGTCGAGGAGTGTGGGATAGCGAACGGGAAGGGATGGACGAAGGTGTCGGACGTAAGAGGGGATACGGAACCTTACGGTTCTTATAGGTAGTAGAGATTGTCGGCATGGTTAGTTATAATGTTGGCTGAAAACCTGGGTGCTGTTTAAGCTTATTTATACAAACAAGAGCAAAAGAGTTCGTAAAAGTTTTTCTTTTTCACTTTCAGTTTATCAACTGAATTGCTTGAGGACGAGCAAAGATTTAAGCTTGGGGGAGTTGATACGTCTCCAAGGTATCTACTTTTCCTAACACTTTTCCTCTTATTTTGGACTCTAATTTGCATGATTTGAATGAAACTAACCCTGGACTGACGATGTTTTCAGTAGAACTACCATGGTGTTGATTTTGTGCAGAAATAAAAGTTTTCGGAATGGAACGAAACTTTGCGAGGAATTTTTATATAATAAATAAGAATTTCTGGAGCCAAGACCTACTGGAAGGGGGCACCTGGGTGGGCACAACCCACCAGGGCGCGCGCAGGTGGGTTGTCCCCACCTGGTGGCCCCGCAGACCCTGAAACCAACGCTATAAAATCCTAATTTTCCAGAAAAAAATCAGGGAGAAAGAATTATCGTGATCCACGAGACGGAGCCGCCGTCACCTCTTGTTCTTCATCGGGTGGCCAGATCTGGAGTCCATTTTGGGCTCCGGAGAGGGGGATCTTCATTCTTCATCGTCACCAACCCTTCTCCATCGCCAATTCCATGATGCTCCCCACCGGGAGTGAGTAATTCCTTCGTAGGCTCGTTGGTCGGTGAGGAGTTGGGTGAGATTCATCATGTAATCGAGTTAGTTTTGTTAGGGCTTGATCCCTAGTATCCATTATGTTCTAATATCGATGTTGCTATGACTTTGCCATGCTTAATGCTTGTCACTTTGGGCCTGGGTGCCATGAACTCAGATCTGAACCGTTTATGTTATCATCATTATATCCATGTTCTAGATCCGATCTTGCAAGTTATAGTCACCTACTACGTGTTATGATCCGGCAACCCCGGAGTGACAATAGTCGGGACCACTCCCGGTGATGACCGTAGTTTGAGGAGTTCATGTATTCACTATGTGTTAATGCTTTGTTCTGGTTCTCTATTAAAAGGAGGCCTTAATATCCCTTAGTTTCCAATATGGACCCCGCTGCCACGGGAGGGTAGGACAAAAGATGTCATGCAAGCTCTTTCCATAAGCACGTATGACTATTTACGGAATACATGCCTACATTATATTGATGAACTGGAGCTAGTGCCATATCGCCCTAGGTTATAATTGTCTCATGATGAATATCATCCAACAAGTCACCGATCCAATGCCTACAAATTTATCTTATATTGTTTCTGCTAAGTTACTACTGCTATCGTCACTGTTACACTTGCTACAAAATTACTGCTATCACTGTTACCGTTACCATTGCTACTACTACTATTATCAAAACTATCAAACTACTTTGCTACTGATCACTTTTCTGCAGATAATTAATCTCCAGGTGTGGTTGAATTGACAACTTAGCTGCTAATACCTTCAAATATTCTTTGGCTCCCCTTGTGTCGAATCTATAAATTTGGGTTGAATACTCTACCCTAAAAAATTGTTGCGATCCCCTATACTTGTGGGTTATCAACTCTCTTCTTTAATTTGCACAAAGTTAAATATTTTCTACAAAGCAGCTTGTTTCTTATGAGCAAGGAAATATTTTTCAGAGAAGTAATAAATCATCTCCTGGGGACTACGCACACAACTAGGAGCAAGAGTATTGCACCAAGCTTTAGCATCACCCTTTAATGAGAACGGAAATAATTTGAGAATATAGTAATAGCGAGTCTTCTCATCATGAGTAAAAAGGGTGGCTATGTCATTGAACCTAGTAAGATGTGCCACAACAGTTTCAGTTTCATAACCATGGAAAGGATCAGATTCAGCCAAAGTAATTAACTCTGAGTCGACAAAGAATTCATAATCCTTATCATCAATAAAGATAGGTGAGGTTGCAAACTTAGGATCATATTGCATTCTAGCATTCAAAGATTTTTCTTTATACTTGCATAATAATTTCTCTAGATCATCTCTATCCTTACAAGCAAGAATGTCTCTAGTTGTCTCCTCATTCATAACATAACCTTTCGGTACCTTAGGCAATTCATATCTAGGAAGGCTAGTTCTAGCAGGTGTTTCAAGATTTTTAGTTTCAAGCTCATCATCAGTTTCAACAATATCATGTTGTCTTACTCTAGCAATTTGTTCATCAAGAAAGTCACCAAGTGGCACATCATCATCATCAAGCAAGGTACTAGCATCATCATAAGTATCATTCGTAGCAGAAGTAGCATCATCAACAACTTGCGACATATCAGGATTAATAGCATGTGGTGGTGTTGCAAATTTACTTATAACAGAAGGTGAATCTGAAGCGGAGCTAGATGGCAGTTCCTTACCTCCCCTCGTCTTAGAGGGATAAATCTTAGTCTTAGCATCCTTCAGATTCTTTATAGTGATAAATTGATAATAATCCCAAGTGACTCAACAAATATAGCTATGCTCCCCGGCAACGGCGCCAGAAAAAGGTCTTGATAACCCACAAGTATAGGGGATCGCAATAGTTTTCAAGGGTAGAGTATTCAACCCAAATTTATAGATTCGACACAAGGGGAGCCAAAAGAATATTTGTAAGTATTAGCAGCTGAGTTGTCAATTCAACCACACCTGGAGATTAATTATCCGCGGCAAAGTGATCAGTAGCAAAGTAGTATGATAGCTTTGATAATAGTACAATAGCGATAGTAACAGTAACAGTGATATCAAAAGTTTTATAGCAAGTGCAACAGTAACGATAGCAGTAGTAACTTAGCAAGAACAATATAAGATAAATTCGTAGGCATTGGATCGGTAATTTGTTGGATGATATTCATCATGTGACAGTCATAACCTAGGGCGATACGGCACTAGCTCCAGTTCATAAATATAATGTAGGCATGTATTCCGTAAATAGTCATACGTGCTTATGGAAAGAACTTGCATGACATCTTTTGTCCTACCCTCTCGTGGCAGCAGGGTCCAATTGGAAACTAAGGGATATTAAGGCCTCATTTTAATAGAGAACCGCAACAAAGCATTAACACACAGTGAATACATGAACTCCTCAAACTACGATCATCACCGGGAGTGGTCCCGACTATTGTCACTCCGGGGTTGCCGGATCATAACACGTAGTAGGTGACTATAACTTGCAAGATCGGATCTAGAACATGGATATAATGGTGATAAAATAAACGGTTCAGATCTGAATTCATGGCACCCGAGCCCAAAGTGACAAGCATTAAGCATGGCAAAGTCATAGCAACATCAATCTTAGAACATAGTGGATACTAGGGATCAAGCCCTAACAAAACTAACTAGATTACATGATGAATCTCATCCAACTCCTCACTGACCAGCGAGCCTACGAAGGAATTACTCACTCCCGGTGGGGAGCATCATGGAATTGGCGATGGAGAAGGGTTGGTGATGACGAAGAACAAAGATCCCCCTCTCCGGAGCCCCAAACGGACTCCAGATCTGGCCTCCCGATGAAGAACAGGAGGTGACGGCGGCTCCGTCTCTTGGATCGTGATAATATTTCCTCCCTGATTTTTCTCTCTGAAAATAGGATTTTATAGCGTCGGTTTCAAGTTCCGCGGGGCCACCAGGTGGGGACAACCCACCTGGGCGCGCCTAGAGTGGGGACAGGCGCACCGTGGTGGGTTGTGCCCACCCAGGTGCCCCCCTCAGGTGACTCTTGGCTCCAGAAATTCTCTTTATTGTATAAAAATTCCTTGCAAAGTTCCGTTCCATTCCGAGAACTTTTATTTCTGCACAAAAACAACACCATGGTAGTTCTGCTGAAAACAGCGTCAGTCCGGGGTTCATTTCATTCAAATCATGCAAATTAGAGACTAAAACACGAGGAAAAGCGTTAGGAAAAGTAGATACGTTGGAGACGTATCATTCTCCTACTGGTTCAATAACCTTGGTCTCATCACCGAGGGAAATACCTATCGTAGCTATGCTGCATCATCCCTTCCTCTTTGGGGAAATACCGACGTAGTTCAAGCCGCATCACATAGTTTCACCGAGGCCTACTGAGTACCACATTGGTACTCACACGGTAGTTCCGCGGGAGTGGTACTACTAGCTACAGGAAGTGGTACTACCGTTAATTGTCAATAGGCGACAGAGAAACCGATAGTAGTTCGAGTGACGCCAGAACAGAAGTACTTCAAGACCGGTACTACGTTGGTAGCAACGGTACTACCGCGAATTGGCAGAGGGCATGCAGAAGACTCAACCCAAGCGGAAGTACTAGCGGTACAAACCAACAAAAGTACCGCCTAAGTGGTACTACCGGCAGTACAAGCAGTACTATCGCGAAAAGTTGAGGGGCAACAGAAGACTCAAGCCAAGCGGAACTAGCCGCGGTACCAACCAGTGGAAGTACCGCCTAAGCGGTACTACTGATTGGCCTCTGCCAAAAGGCCCAAGAGTTGGGGAACGTAGCATGCAATTTCAAAAAAAATTCTACGCTCACGCAAGATCTATCTAGGAGATGCATAGCAACGAGAGGTGGACAGTGTGTCCACGTACCCTCGTAGATCAAAAGCGGAAGCGTTTGTTAACGCGGTTGATGTAGTCGAACATCTTCTCGTTTCGACCGATCAAGCACCGAACGTACGGCACCTCCGAGTTCTGCACACATTCAGCTCGATGACGTCCCTTGAACTCTTGATCTAGCAAAGTGTCGAGGGAGAGTTCCGTCAGCACGATGGCGTGGTGACGGTGATGGTGAAGTAATCCGCGCAGGGCTTCGCCTAAGCACTACGTGAATATGACCGGAGGCGTAAACTGTGGAGCGGGGCGCCGCACATGGCTAACAATTGTTGGTGTGTGGTCTTGGCACCCCCTCCCCATGTATATATAGGTGGGAGAGGGAGGGGAGCAGCCTTGGGGCACCCCAAGTAGGAGGAGTCCTACTTGGGGGCCTCCTCCAATTCGGCCTCCCCTTTCCTTATCTCCGGAGGGGGGAAGAAAGAGGGGAGAGGGGAAAGGAAGGGGGAATCATATTCCCTCTATTTCCTTTCCTCCTCCCCTTTTCCTTTCTCCACTTAGATCGGCCCATATGGGGGCGCACCAGCCCACAAGGGTCTGGTCTGTCCCGCCCTAGGCTCAATAAGGCCCATATCTTTGCCGAGGGGTGCACGGAACCCCTTCCGGTGACCCGATACGTATCTGGTACCCCCGGAACACTTCCGGTGTCCGAATACTATCGTCTTATATATGAATCTTTACCTCTTGACCATTTTGAGACTCCTCGTCATGTTCGTGATCTCATCCGGGACTCCGAACAACATTCGGTCACCAAATCACATAACTCATATAATACAAAATCGTCATTGAACGTTAAGCGTGCGGACCCTACGGGTTCGAGAACTATGTAGACATGACCGAGACACCTCTCCGGTCAATAACCAATAGCGGAACTTGGATGCTCATATTGGTTCCCACATATTCTACGAAGATCTTTATCGGTCGTACCGTAATGACAACATACGTTATTCCCTTTGTCATCGGTATGTTACTTGCCCGAGATTCGATTTTCGGTATCTTCATACCTAGTTCAATCTCGTTACCGGCAAGTCTATTTACTTGTTATGTAATGCATCATCCCGCAACTAACTCATTAGTCACATTGCTTGCAAGGCTTATTATGATGCGCATTACCGAGAGGGCCCAGAGATACCCCTCTGATACTCGGAGTGACAAATCCTAATCTCGATCTATGCCAACCCAACAAACACCTTCGGAGATACCTGTAGAGCATCTTTATAATCACCCAGTTATGTTGTGACATTTGATAGCACAAACGCTCACAACCCGCTGTAGCATCAATAATCTGATCAATACGAGGGAGAGCAAAAGGATCAGCCGGACAAGCCTTGTTTAAATCCGTGTGGTCCACACACATACGCCAAGTGCCGTTCCTCTTAAGTACCAGCACCGGGTTAGCCAACCACTCAGGATGAAACACCTCAATAATAAACCCAGCCGCCAAGAGCCGGGCTACCTCTTCACCAATGGCCTTACGACTCTCTTCGTTGAAGCGACGAAGAAACTGCTTGACCGGTTTAAACTTGGGATCAATATTAAGAGTGTGCTCAGTGAGTTCCCTCGGTACACCTGGCATGTCCGAAGGTTTCCATGCAAAGATGTCCCGGTTCTCATGGATGAACTCGATGAGCGCGCTTTCCTATTTCAGATCCAGGTTAGCACTGATGCTGAACTTCTTGGATGAATCGTCAGGAACGAAATCAACCATCTTGGTACCATCTGCTGACTTAAACTTCAGGGCCGGGTCATGCTCCGTAGTTGGCTTTTTCAAAGATGTCATGTCTGTCGGGTCAACATTATCTTTGTAAAATTTCAACTCCTCTATCGCACAGACCGACTCAGCATAGGCTGCATCACCTTCTTCGCACTCCAAAGCTATCTTTCGGCTCCCATGCACTGTGATGGTCCCCATGTGACCCGGCATCTTGAGCTACAGATAAACATAACAAGGCCTTGCCATGAACTTAGCATAAGTCGGTTGTCCAAACAGAGCATGATAAGGGCTCTTGATTTTTACTACTTCAAAGGTCAATGTCTCCGACGTAGAGTCATGATCATCTCCAAAAGCAACTTCCAAAGCTATCTTACCAACCGGGTATGCCGATTTACCAGGCACCACGCCATGGAAAACAGTGTCCGACGGTTTAAGATTTTTATCTGTCAACCCCATGCGACGGAAAGTTTCGTAATAAAGGATATTGATGCTGCTCCCTCCGTCCATGAGTACCTTGGTGAACTTATACCCTCCGACCTGAGGTGCAACCACAAACGTTAGGTGACCCGGATTATCAACCCGGGGCGGGTGATCTTCCCGACTCCACACAATGGGCTGCTCAGACCAGCGCAAGTAACGGGGAACTGCCGGTTCAATAGCATTCACCGCCCTCTTGTGAAGCTTCTGATCCCGTTTGCATAAACTTGTGGTGAAGACGTGGTACTGCCCACTATTCAACTGCTTTGGGTTACTATGATACCCAGATTGCTGCTGTTGATTCCCCTGACCTGACTGTTGATGGTAGCCACCCTGAATGCCTTGATTGCCTTGATTACCTTGGAATCCAGAGCTAGAACCGCCACCGCCATAACCCGGTCCATGAGAGCCGGATCCTGAGCCACCACCCGGCCCATGATTGTCTTGAAAAAGATTGGAATTTTTGTACTCCTTCATAATGAAGCAATCCTTCTAGAGGTGGCCAGACGGTCTTTCTCGCATCCCATGCCTTGGGCAGGGCTGATTTAGCATCTGCTCAAGATTAAAACCTGATCCTCCGGTCTGTGGGGGCGGTTTACCTTTACGATGCTGGCCATTATTCTATGCGTTGGTGTTAGCCACAAAGTCCAAACTATTATCAGCTTTGCACTTACTGTTGCCTCCCTGATTCACCGGGTTATGCTGCTGCCCTCTGGTGTTGCTGCTCTATCTTCTTTCCCTTTCCCGGCTTCTCATCATCAGACTCGGGGTCCTTGGTACCATCAGAGTCAGCGTACTTAACTAGAGTCAGCGTACCATGTCGTTGAAGTGGCATTTGAGCCATCCTAATTTCTGCTTCAGGGGCATGAAATGACAATTGCTTTCCAACATTAAGACTACTGAATCGGCATTGATGCGATCTGACGAGTGCAGGATTGTCGAAACCCAGCGCACCCAATGAGTTGTCGACTCACCTTCTTCTTGGACACAGGAGGCTAAATCCACAATTGACATGGGCTGCTTGCACGTATCTTTAAAATTCTGGATAAACCGGGCCTTTAACTCGGCCCATGACCCAATGGAGTTGGCGGGGAGCCCCTTCAACCAAGTGCGGGCCGTTCCATCCAACATCAGGGGGAAATATTTAGCACACAGAGCATCGCTAACATCTAGCAATTCCATGGCCATCTCATAAATTTCGACCCATGCTTCAGGAGGTAAGTCGGCGGTATAGTTAGGCACCTTACGAGGACCCTTGAAATCCTTGGGCAGACGCTCATTACGTAGAGCCGACACTAAACACGGCACGCCCAAATTCCTAAAGGTTACACCTGGCTCCACCGAAGTTGTCGAACGAACCGGAGAAGGTTGACGGGCCGCATACTGAGCCGCCAGCTCGGCCTCCCGACGTGCCCTACCTTGATCCACTACATTCTGTGCATCAGCTCCCTCACCCACCGGGTTATGTCCACGGGGCAGATTGTGGTGTTGCCTACTGCTTGACACAGCCGGCTCATCGATATGCCTGCTGTAACTCCGGCTCGGGCGAGGGGTGGAATGAATCCTGTCACGACTATAAGAATAAGCCTGCTGCTGAACCAAAGTTGTCTGAAGGAGCTCTCTAGCCCGTTGTGTTTCAACCGCCGTTGGAGACTCGCCTTCAACCGGGAGAGCCGCCAATCGTGACGCCGCAGCGATCATGTTATCCAAAGGGTTAGAGTAATGACCCGGTGGTGTCGGCATGTGCTGTGGTGGGATATTGTTCTGACGAGGCGGGTCCATCGTGCGCGGCTGAACCGGCGTACCCGTCCCAGGTGCTTCAACCCGGTTTACCACTGGCGGGTTACTGGTTCCTGCTCCTGGCATGTTAAAGAGATTTCTTGCCTCGTAAACCGGGGGCAAGCGAGTCTGATGCCTCCTCCTCATGACTTCGTTTGAAGCGCTCTGATCTAGCATGAGCCGGTAAGACTCCGACTGAATCCACTGCACCTGAGCATCCAACGTAACCCGCTCTGCGGACATCCTGGCATCTTCAGCCACCAGGTCTTCCTTAGCTTGAGCTATCTGATCTCGTAATTTTGCGACTTCCGTGTTATGCTGATCTCGGTTATCCGGGTTAACCTCCGTCGTCAGCAGTGTTGCCAAGGTGTCTAGTAAATCGGACAAGACTTGAGCCAGCGGGTGGGTAGGGCCTCATGCCCCGGCCACCGTCGTCGCTGCTGACCCGGAAATCAATGCCGCTGTAGTTGAAGAATGATGTATTGGCTGCGTACCGGCCATGAAGATTGCAACCCGGTTTGGGGGCTCGCAGGGGTCCGGAATACTGTTGCCATCGGAACAACCCCCAAGTCGGCCGTCTTGCAGTTGATACAATGACTCGGGCTCACCGGTGGATGACTCGCCATCAGAGTAAACAACCGTCTCACCACCAGATGCCGATCTATCCTCAGATTCCGCTCCATGGATGAATCCCACGAAGGCACGGTTCATGGCGGGCTGAACTTGGGCGGGTCTTGCACACTGAGCCGTCTCGATGATGTTGGTGCAGATGTCCGGCTCAGGGCCCGGTTCGCCGATCTTGCCGATGAAGACGTGAATTCCGCCGAAGGGGACCTGGTACCCGTACTCAATTGAGCCGGCCTCGGGGCCCCAGCCTGCGTCGTCGATGTAGAGCTTGCCGCGACGACTCTCGGTCATCCGGCCCACAGCGTATCCCTTGATCCCTTCGAAGTTTCCCTTTAAGAACTCAAAACCCCCGTGTGCTGGCCCCACGGTGGGCGCCAACTGTCGTGAAAGTGTCACGGTAGATTTCCTCATGGAAGGACTTAGTTGTGGAGCCATTGCGATGAGGTTAGCTTAAAGGGGTTAAACGGGACAAAGGACACGAGGAGTTTATACTGGTTCGGCCCCTTGCGGTGAAGGTAAAGGCCTAATCCAGTTTGAGGTGGTATTGCTAGGTTTTCGATGACCAGGGAGCAAATACGCTTGCCTAGTTCTCGAGTTGTTGTTTCTTGTCCCTCAACCGCCGCCGGTCGTCCCTTTATATATACAGGTTGATGCCCTACGGCTCACAGAATCCGGCCGGTTCATAAACGTGTCCGGCTCGGTATCTACTCTGTCATACCTTATAATACAAGTTATACACATATGACGGTTTACATCTATGGGCCCTAACCCGCCTTTGGGCCTTGGGCCTTCTTATTAAGTCTCCTTCATAAGTCGCCATCTTCTATGCCTTCATGGGCTTCAATATTGATACTTCACCATGGGTATAACCCGGCCCTTCTGGGCGGTTTATACTCAATGGTTATATCCCCAACACAAGGCACTCCTCCGGTATCCGGGAGTTGCATAATCTCATAGTCAAAGGAATATGTATATGACATGAAGAAAGCTATAGCAATAAAACTGAACGATCATTATGCTAAGCTAACGGATGGGTCTTGTCCATCACATCATTCTCCTAATGATGTGATCCCGTTCATTAAATGATAACACATGTCTATGGTTAGGGAACTTAACCATCTTTGATTAACAAGCTAGTCTAGTAGAGGCGTACTAGGGACACAGTGTTTTGTCTATGTATCCACACATGTATCAAGTTTTCGGTTAATACAATTCTAGCATGAATAATAAACATTTATCATGATATAAGGAAATATAAAATAACAACTTTATTATTGCCTCTAGGGCATATTTCCTTCAGTCTCCCACTTGCACTAGAGTCAATAATCTAGTTCACATCGTCATGTGATTTAACACCAATAGTTCACATCTTTATGTGATTAGTTCACATCGCCATGTGACTAACACCCAAAGGGTTTACTAGAGTCAATAATCTAGTTCACATCTCTATGTGATTGACACCCAAAGAGTACTAAGGTGTGATCATGTTTTGCTTGTGAGAGAAGTTTAGTCAACGGGTCTGCCACATTCAGAGCCGTATGTATTTTGCAAATTTTCTATGTCTACAATGCTCTGCATGGAGCTACTCTAGCTAATTGCTCCCACTTTTAATATGTATCCAGATTGAGACTCAGAGTCATCCGGATCGGTGTAAAAGCTTGTATCGACGTAACTCTTTACGACGAACTCTTGATCATCTCCATAACCGAGAAATATTTCCTTAGTCCTCTTAGGTAACTAAGGATAACTTTGACCGCTGTCCAGTGATCCACTCCTGGATCACTATCGTACCCCCTTGCCAAACTCATGGCAATGTACACAATAGCTCTGGTACACAGCATAGCATACTTTATAGAACCTATGATTGAGGCATAGGGAATGACTTTCATTCTCTTTCTATTTTCTGCCGTGGTCGGGTTTTGAGTCTTACTCAACTTTACACCTTGCAATGCAGGCAAGAACTCCTTATTTGACTATTCCATTTTGAACTACTTCAAAATCTTGTCAAGGTTGTACTCATTGAAAAATCTTATCAAGCGTCTTGATCTATCCCTATAGATCTTGATGCCCAATATGTAAGCAGCTTCATCGAGGTCTTTCTTTGAAAAACTCCTTTCAGACACTCCTTTATGCTTTCCAGAAAATTCTACATCATTTCCAATCAACAATATGTCATTCACATATACTTATCAGAAAGGCTGTAGTACTCCCACTCACTTTCTTGTAAATACAGGCTTCACCGCAAGTCTGTATAAAACTATATGCTTTGATCAACTCATCAAAGCATATATTCCAACTCCGAGATGCTTGCACCAGTCCATAGATGGATCGCTGGAGCCTGCACATTTTATTAGCACCTTTAGGATTGACAAAACCTTCTGGTTGCATCATATACAACTCTTCTTTAATAAATCCATTAAGGAATGCAGTTTTGATATCCATTTGCCAGATTTCATAAAATGCGGCAATTGCTAACATGATTCGGACAGACTTAAGCATCGATATGAGTGAGAAAGTCTCATCGTAGTCAACTCCTTGAACTTGTCGAAACCCTTTTGCAACAAGTCGAGCTTTGTAGATAGTAACATTACCATCAGCGTCAGTCTTCTTCTTGAAGATCCATTTATTCTCTATGGCTTGCCGGTCATCAGGCAAGTCAACCAAAGTACATACTTTGTTCACATACATGGATCCCATCTCAGATTTCATGGCCTCAAGCCATTTCGCAGGAATCTGGGCTCATCATCGCTTCCTCATAGTTTGTAGGTTCGTCATGGTCTAGTAACATGACTTCTAGAACAGGATTACCGCACCACTCTGGGGCGTAACGTACTCTGGTTGACCTACGAGGTTTGGTAGTAACTTGATCTCAAGTTTCATGATCATTATCATTAGCTTCCTCTCTAGTTGGTGTAGGCATCATGGGAACGGTTTTCTGTGATGAGCTACTTTCCAATTCGAGAGAAGGTACAATTACCTCATCAAGTTCTACTTTCCTCCTACTCACTTCTTTCGAGAGAAACTCCTTCTCTAGAAAGGATCCA
This sequence comes from Triticum aestivum, assembly GCF_018294505.1. NCBI lineage: Eukaryota > Viridiplantae > Streptophyta > Magnoliopsida > Poales > Poaceae > Triticum > Triticum aestivum. Next base: position 413,540,191 of record NC_057802.1, on the reverse strand, counting down.
TTCTTAGCAACAAAGATCTTGCCTTCGGATCTGTGATTGAAGGTGTACCCAACAGTTTCTTTTGGGTATCCTATGAAGACGCACTTCTCCGATTTGGGTTCGAGCTTATCAGGCTGAAGCTTTTCCACATAAGCATCGCAACCCCAAACTTTAAGAAATGACAGCTTAGGTTTCTTGCCAAACCATAGTTCATACGGTGTCATCTCAATGGATTTAGGTGGTGCCCTATTTAACGTGAATGCAGCTGTCTCTAATGCATAACCCCAAAACGATAGTGGTAAATCAGTAAAAGACATCATAGATCGCACCATATCTAATAAAGTATGGTTACGACGTTCGGACACACCATTACGCTGTGGTGTTCCAGGTGGCATGAGTTGTGAAATTATTCCACATTGTTTTAAATGAAGACCAAACTCGTAACTCAAATATTCGCCTCCGCGATCAGATCGTAGAAACTTTATTTTCTTGTTACGATGATTTTCCACTTCACTCTGAAATTATTTGAACTTTTCAAATGTTCCAGACTTCTGTTTCATTAAGTAGATATACCCATATCTGCTCAAATCATCTGTGAAGGTCAGAAAATAACGATACTCACGCGAGCCTCAACACTCATCGGACCGCATACATCAGTATGTATTATTTCCAACAAGTCAGTGGCTCGCTCCATTGTTCTGGAGAACGGAGTCTTAGTCATCTTGCCCATGAGGCATGGTACGCAAGCATCAAATGATTCATAATCTAGTGATTCCAATAGTCCATCCACATGGAGTTTCTTCATGTGCTTTACACAAATATGACCTAAACGGCAGTGCCACAAATATGTTGCACTATCATTATCAACTTTGCATCTTTTGGCATCAATATTATGAATATGTGTATAACCACGATTGAGATTCAACAAACCATTCACATTGGGTGTATGACCATTGAAGGATTTATTCATGTAAACAGAACAACAATTATTCTCTGACTTAAATGAATAACGGTATCGCAATAAACATGATCCAATCATATTCATGCTCAACGCAAACACCAAATAACATTTATTTTGGTCCAACACTAATCTCGAGGGTAGAGGGAGTGTGCGATGGTGATCTTATCAACCTTGGAATCACTTTCAACACACATCGTCACCTCGCCCTTAACTAGTCTCTATTCATTTTGCAATTCTTGTTTCGAGTTACTAATCTTAGCAACTGAACCGGTATCAAATACCCTGGGGTTACTATGAACACTAGTAAAGTACACATCAATAACATGTATATCAAATATACCTTTGTTCACTTTGCCATCCTTCTTATCCGCCAAGTATTTGGGGTAGTTCCGCTTCCAGTGACCATTCCCTTTGCATTAGAAGCACTCAGTTTCAGGCTTAGGTCTAGCTTTGGGTTTCTTCACGGGAGTGGCAACTTGCTTGCCATTATTTCTTGAAGTTCCCTTTCTTTTCATTTGCCCCTTTTCTTGAAACTAGTGGTCTTGTTAACCATCAACACTTGATGCTCTTTCTTGATTTCTACCTTCGCCGATTTTAGCATCGCGAAGAGCTTGGGAATCGTTTTCGCCATCCCTTGCATATTATAGTTCATCACGAAGTTCCAGTTTCTTGGTGATAGTGACTAGAGAACTCTGTCAATCACTATCTTATCTGGAAGATTAACTCCCACTTGATTCAAGCGATTGTAGTACCCAGACATTCCGAGCACATGCTAACTAGTTGAGCTATTCTCCTCCATCTTGTAGGCAAAGTAGTTGTCAGAGGTCTCATACCTCTCGACATGGGCATGAGTCTGAAATACCAATTTCAACTCTTGGAACAAATCATATGCTCCGTGGCGTTCAAAATGTTTTTGAAGTCCCGGTTCTAAGCCGTAAAGCATGGTGCACTAAACTATCGAGTAGTCATCATACCGAGCTTGTTAAATGTTCATAACGTCTGCATCTGCTCCTGCAATAGGTCTGACACCTAGCGGTGCATCAAGGACATAATTCTTCTATGCAGCAACGAGGATAATCCTCAGATCACGGATCCAGTCCGCACCATTGCTACTATCATCTTTCAACTTAGTTTTCTCTAGGAATATATCAAAAATAAAACAGGGGAGCTATATGCGAGTTATTGATCTATAACATAGATATGAAATACTATCAGGACTAAGTTCATGATAAATTAAGTTCAATTAATCATATTACTTAAGAACTCCCACTTAGATAGACATTCCTCAAGTCATCTAAATGATACGTTATCCAAATCAACTAAACCATGTCCGATCATCACGTGAGATGGAGTAGTCATCAATGGTGAACATCTCTATGTTGATCATATCTACTATATGATTCACGTTCGACCTTTCGGTCTCCAGTGTTCCGAGACCATGTATGTACATGCTAGGCTCGTCAAGTTTAACCTGAGTATTCCGCATGTGCAAAACTGTCTTGCACCCGTTGTATGTGAACGTAGAGCCTATCACACCCGATCATCACGTGGTATCGCAGCACGAAGAACTTTCGCAACGGTGCATACTCAGGGAGAACACTTATACCTTGAAATTTAGTTAAGGGATCATCTTATAATGCTACCGCCGTACTAAGCAAAATAAGATGCATAAAAGACAAACATCACATGCAATCAAAATATGTGACATGATATGGCCATCATCATCTTGTGCCTTTGATCTCCATCTCCAAAGCACCGTCATGATTTCCATCGTCACCGGCTTGACACCTTGATCTCCATCATAGCGTCGTTATCGTCTCGCCAACTATTGCTTCTACAATTATCGCTAATGCATAGTGATAAAGTAAATCAATTACATGGCGATTGCATTTCATACAATAAAGCGATAACCATAAGGCTCCTACCAGTTGCCGATAACTTTTTACAAAACATGATCATCTCATACAATAACGTATATCGTCTTGGCCATATCACATCACAACATGCTCTGCAAAAACAAGTTAGGCGTCCTCTACTTTGTTGTTGCAAGTTTTATGTGGCTGCTACGGGCTTCTAGTAAGAACCGTTCTTACCTACGCATCAAAACCACAACGATGTCTCATCAAGTTTGCTGTTTTAACCTTCAACAAGGACCGGCCGTAGTCAAATTCGATTCAACTAAAGTTGGAGAAACAGAGACCCGCTAGCCACCTTTATGCAAAACAAGTTGCATGTTTGTCGGTGGAACCGGTCTCATGAACGTGGTCATGTAAGGTTGGTCTGGACCGCTTCATCCAACAATACCACCGAATCAAAATAAGATGTTGGTGGTAAGCAGCATGACTATGACCGCCCACAACTCTTTGTGTTCTACTCGTGCATATCATCTACGCATAAACCTGGCTCTGATGCCACTGTTGGGAAACATAGCATGCAATTTAAAAAAAAAATCCTACGCTCACGCAAGATCTATCTAGGAGATGCATATCAACGAGAGGCGGAGAGTGTGTCCATGTACCCTCGTAGATCGAAAGCGGAAGCGTTTGTTAACGCGGTTGATATAGTCGAACTTCTTCTCGTTCCGACCGATCAAGCACCGAACGTACGGCACCTCCGAGTTCTGCACACGTTCAGCTCGATGACGTCCCTCGAACTCTTGATCCAGCAAAGTGTCGAGGGAGTGTTCCATCAGCATGATGGCGTGGTGATGGTGAAGTAATTCGGGCAGGTCTTCGCCTAAGCACTACGTGAATATGACCGGAGGCGTAAACTGTGGAGGGGGGCGCCGCACATAGCAACAATTGTTGGTGTGTGTTCTAGGCGCCCCCTCCCCATGTATATATAGGTCGGAGAGGGAGGAGAGCAGCCTTGGGGCGCCCCAAGTAGGAGGAATCCTACTTGGGGGCCTCCTCCAATTCGGCCTCCCCTTTCCTTATCTCCGGAGGGGGGGAGGAAAGAGGGGAGAGGGGAAAGGAAGGGGGAATCCTATTCCCTCTATTTCCTTTCCTCCTCCCCTTTTCCTTTCTCCACTTATATCGGCCCATATGGGGGCGCACCAGCCCACAACGGGCTGGTCTGTCCCGCCCTAGGCCCAATAAGGCCCATATCTTTGCCGGGGGTGCCCGGAACCCCTTCCGATGACCCGATACGTACCCGGTACCCCAGGAACACTCCTGGTGTCCGAATACTATCGTCCTATATATGAATCTTTACCTCTCGACCATTTCGAGACTCCTCGTCATATCTGTGATCTCATCCGGGACTCCGAACAACATTCGGTCACCAAATCACATAACTCATATAATACAAAATCGTCATAGAACGTTAAGCGTGCGGACCCTATGGGTTCGAGAACTACGTAGACATGACCGAGACACCTCTCCGGTCAATAACCAACTACGGAACCTGGATGATCATATTGGTTCCCACATATTCCATGAAGATCTTTATCGGTCGTACCGTAATGACAACATACGTTATTCCCTTTGTCATCGGTATGTTACTTGCCCGAGATTCGATCGTCGGTATCTTCATACCTAGTTCAATCTCGTTACCGGCAAGTCTCTTTGCTCGTTCTGTAATGCATCATCCCGCAACTAACTCATTAGTCACATTGCTTGCAAGGCTTATTATGATGCGCATTACCGAGAGGGCCCAAAGATACCTCTCCGATACTCAGAGTGACAAATCCTAATCTCGATCTATGCCAACCCAACAAACACCTTCGGAGATACCTGTAGAGCATCTTTATAATCACCCAGTTACGTTGTGACATTTGATAGCACACAAGGCATTCCTCCGGTATCCGGGAGTTGCATAATCTCATAGTCAAAGGAATATGTATATGACATGAAGAAAGCTATAGCAATAAAACTGAACGATCATTATGCTAAGCTAACGGATGGGTCTTGTCCATCACATCATTCTCCTAATGATGTGATCCCGTTCATCAAATGACAACACATGTCTATGGTTAGGGAACTTAACCATCTTTGATTAACGAGCTAGTCTAGTAGAGGCTTACTAGGGACACAATGTTTTGTCTATGTATCCACACATGTATCAAGTTTCCCGTTAATACAATTCTAGCATGAATAATAAAAATTTATCATGATATAAGGAAATATAAATTAACAACTTTATTATTGCCTCTAGGGCGTATTTCCTTCACCAAGCACAAGAACCGAATGCTCCAAAGTTGGGGGAAGGATATGTGGGGGCATTTGGTGTGTATACGTCCAACCAAATCTACCCCCACGTCATCCCCCAGCAGGATGACTCAGGCGGCCGCCATCTCCTTTCGTTCGACGGCCCTCCTGCTCCGCTCCTCCTCCTCGGGGTAACTCGACTGGTGTCCTCTTCGTGGTGGTTGCTGGCACACGACGACGATGGATGGTGGTGGTGCGTGAGATGGCTAGGGTATGTCATGCTTCCTATGCTGTGCTCATGCATCTCGCGCGGCGGGTGAGGTAGTGCGGCGCCTGCTCTTGGTGGTGGCCAGCGACTACGACTGTTGGGCGGTGACGTCCGTCTGGCGACATGGCTGTCGATCTAGGCGGGATGGTGCCGACGGCTCCTCGCTGGCCTGCCAGAGTTCCATGGGCCGCGTCGTCTCCGACTTGATCTGCTCTGGTTCGTGCTGGTTCCGGTCCTGGCGACTTCGATCGTTGTCTCCTAGTGTTGGTTGGATGAATCTGGCGGGTGGGCATGGATATGGAGGAAATTCCATGCCAACATGACGGCCTCACTGAAGTCAAGGCCTAGTGGCACCGATCTCCCTCCTGGAGGCTTCGGCGTGGATCCTATCCTTCTCACCTCCTCCATGAGCGCATGTGAAAACCTCGGTTCCCTTGTTTTGGGTGGCGATGACACCTGCATATCGTGTTTCTTCCTGAAGGTGTCGACCGAGGACTGCTTATGGTGGTGGAGTTGCTGGTGGTTTGGAGTCAGCGTGAGATGGCATGTAGGTGGAGTAGCGTGGTATTTACCATTTCAACGACACGTCTCGGCAACATGGTGTAGGCGACGGTTACGTCTGGGTGGACGAGTGTAGGGTGGTGACGCTATCTAGCGTAGTGGTGGCGTCCATGAAAGAAGGGTATCGCAAGTTCAATTCATCGATCACCCTTGAAGATGGGACAGCGGAAGATGAGGGCAGCTGATTATAGAGTGTGCGCATGCGATGCGCGCCGAGGATCTGTTAGACTGGTTGGTGCTCCCAGCTAGCCGGTGGGCGGCTTGGTGAGGCCACCGGATTACATGGTGTGTGTTGGCGCGAGGTCAGGGCACATCATCAACCTTGTAAGTTTGGCGACAATGTTCGTCGGAAAGATGGCTCCGGGTTGGTTCATGTATTTATTTTGTAAGATTTTGTTGAATAATATAATAAAGATGAATTTGAAATATATGTCATGCATCACCCGACCAAAAAATCTTTCTCACCAAGCTTTCATCCTAGCTTCATGTCACTAGGATAATTGGGTTTCTGACACAGTCAAGCAAACTAGGACCTTGTGGCATGATCACTTTCTTGGATGAGGTCATAGGAACCCTTGGGGGCGAACCATATTTTAACATTTGTGCCATCATTGATACGTCAAATATAACCTTGCTTAACCAAGTCCACACCATGTAAAATGCTACACCACAAGTAAGAGATGTCGTCTCTAGGCTGGGCGTCAAGGTGTGCTCATTAGGATATCTCGCCTTCAGGATCTTAGCACAAGGCTTTTCGAAGAACTTAAGGTAGAAAACAAGGATGGTGCTATATATCGCTTCTAGCGATATCCGTCAAGGCATTGCTCACTTGTCGATAAATATCGTTGCTCCAGTTGGGTGGGCCCATAAATTGCGCCGCTGCTTTCGTGGGGTAGCGTGATATTTTCTGACAATCGTTAACATAGTGTGAAAATAAGAAAAAGGGTACAATGTGTGTATGTGGGCACTAAAAAAGTCATTTTCATTTTTTAAAAATAGTTTATTTCAATAAAACCGTTAGCTTACAAATTTAAAAAATGTTCATGAATTGGAAAAATATTAATGAATTTGAAAAAATGTTCGTGAAATGAGAATGTTCATGAATTTGAAATACTAAGGATTTAAGAAATATTCAAAAAAAATTAAAAATGTCCATGGTTTAAAAAAACTATCTTGTTTTTAAAAATATTCACGATTTTAAAAAATGTTCACTATTTAAAAATGTGCGCCAATTTATAAAAAACTGTTTTATAAAAAATAAAATAGAAAAACATAAAAGGTATAAAAAGGAAACAAAAAATAAAAACAGAAAGAAAACCGAAAAAGGAAGTAATAAAAATAAAAAGAAAGAAATAAAACCGGATGAAGGTTCCAAAACCTTCGACAGAATGTTCTGGAAACTTTCTAAAACAGCTTAATGCTTCTCTACGCTCCCGCTAATGGGCCGGGCTGTAGGCGAGCAATATATATATATATTATACTGCTCGTGGCGGGCGATATATATAGCTATCGCGCAGAAAACAAGAAATTTCAAGAAGGCTGAATACGAAATTAAACTGGGCCACGTCCCCGCGCCGGCATCTGGCCCGCACGCCTGGGGCCTGCCCCCCTCCAAAACAAAACGCATCGTGCACGCATATGCCACTCTCGCGAGCCCTGGAGAAACTGCTAGCCTCTGACAAGTGGGGGCAGCTTGCAACAGTCAGTCCCCTAGACCCTGACTCTTCCACCTCCTTCGCCCATCGCCTCGCCGCCGCCTCCTTCCTCTCCCCCCTCCTCGGGCTCGGGCGCCTCAGTCAGCCCCCTCTCTCCTTAAACCCTCGGCGCGAGCCAAACCAAAATCCGACGACCCTCCCACATTCCTTGCCCCTCTCGCAAGCCGCGCCATGTCCCACATCGCGAGGTCGCGCCTCGCCCTCACGCTCAAGTCCTCCGCCGCCCCCTTCTCCACCATTTCGCCCGCCGCCGCCGCATCCCTCGCTTCGAAGGAGGCGCCTGCCGCCGCCGCCGCATCTTCCGCTCCCAAGGAGGCGGCCGCAGCTGGCGATCCCTCCCCGGCGCCACCTTCGGGGGCCCGCAGCTCCTTCCGTCTGCTCAAGGCCGGTATCTTCACCGCCGTCACCGCCGCTCTCGGCGCCACAGGCTATGTCACATACGGTGCGATCTCCGATCCGTATTCCTCCGCAGGATCGCTCGGTTTGGTCCGGTGTCGCGCGTGTGATTCGTAGGGAATGATTCGTGTTTTCGTCTCTGTAGCTTATTCCGTGGATGAAGTGGATCAGATGACGCGGGAGTTCCGGAAGAACTCGAAGCTCCCAATCAGCGAGGACTTGTCCGGCTTTGAGGTTACATATCATGTTTTTGGGTGCTCGTGTTGTTTTATCCTGTTGTTTGGTCAGTTGCGTGACTGCATAAACATTAAGCAGCAGCATTTGCATGAGATTAGGAAATGTGAACTTGGGATCTGATGAGGTGTGCAGTAAACTTGTAACATATAATGCATGGTAGTAGTATTTTTTGTTGTTGTGATTTGCATCATCCCCTATGTAGGAGCTTACACTTTGTGGAATAAAATATTTGGTCGTTTGGTTCGAGTAGCAAGGAATTGGCATGTATCAGAAGGATGCAAAAATCTTTTGGTCTGGAACATGATGTTCTATGGGAGGCTTGCATTATGGGGGTTTGAGAAAACCTGAAGTAGTGTACAGCAATAACTTTCTCCACTGGTTATCAACCGTCAATCTTGTCTGACAATAATGGCTTTTCATGTGTGCAGAAGTTTAAGGCTATGGCTTATTCGGAAACTGTGAAAGGTAGGGACTACTGCACACTCATTCCTTGTCTTTACTGTTACCTCTTGGATTCGGATTGCCAAATATCATGCAGACATTTTCTTCATTCACCTAATGAGCAACTCACTATCCTGTTATGATTGCTTGGTACATAAACTGGCAGCTTCCAGGCAACCTTGGATAATTTTTCTCACACCAGTGAATAATCAAGTCTCTTCACTTTTAAGTAGTATACAGTGGCTAGGGAACACGTTTCTTTATTAACAGGAGCTTGCGTATCGTTAGACTGTATGCATCAAATTATATGTTTTCATTTACTGCGATGAATTTGTATGAAGAGCGTGTGTCATTGGTACTAAAATTGTTGGCTATAATCTATTCAACCTGGCTTATCATTGCATGATAATGTTTGTATAAGCATATTCTAGATTGCTCTACAAATGCACATCACTGGGAAGGAGCATGACATGAGCTTATTGATTAACCTGACCAGCTAGATAGGCTCTTCAGTTAACATCTATTACTACATTATTTGTTAACTGTCTGCCTATGTTCCTTATCGGTTGAGTCAACTGTATGTTCTGTTCTGCAGTTCCTGCTGCTGCTATTGACCTCTACTTGGATGTCAGGAGCCAAATTGAAGATCAAATTCAGGTTAGTAAAAAAGATAGACCTTTTGCTATTGGTGATCCATCTTTTATATTGTAAACTATCCGTTCTTTATGATACTAACAATTATATGCACTGCAGGGATTTGTTGAACCATCATCAGAAAAACTCCTTCCAGATCTACCTCCTCAAGAACAGCATGTCTTTACCATAGTTCTGGATCTGAATGAGACTCTTGTATACTCAGATTGGAAGGTGAACTTGTGTTTCCTGTGAAGTTTAGAATCTTGTTGTTTGCTGTGCCTGCCGCTCATGTATTATAAGTGTATGACTGTATGAGTAAATCTGTTAATATACCACAAATTTACTAAAGCAAGGTGTATAGAAACTCAAAAGATAAAATATGTACTAGATTCATTGGTAACACATGGTTGATTTCCCCCCTCTGTATAAGCCTTCCTATTTTAGTTTTGTAGTATGCAGGCTTCCC
>NC_057802.1:413498781-413530131 GCF_018294505.1 Triticum aestivum | reverse complement strand
GTTGATGAAGAATTATTTATAATAACTGGTTTCCATATATATATTTATAGCGTGAGAGAGGATGGAGGACTTTCAAGAGACCAGGAGTGGATGCCTTTTTGGAACATCTTGCGAAGTTCTATGAAGTTGTTGTGTATTCTGATCAATTAAGTATGGTAAGTTTTATTCTTTAACTATTCAGCGTGTGTGTGTGTGTGTGTGTGCAAAATCTAACTCAAATGAAACTTTGTTACATGTGTAGTACGTTGATCCTGTTATGGAAAGACTGGATGCAAAAGGCTGTGTCCGGCACAGGCTATCAAGAGTTGCAACTAAATATGTGAATGGAAAACACTATCGGGTATGGGGATCTTACCTGCTGCTCCTGTCGTTAATTGTGTAGCTCAACACCCATCACTCTAGAAAGTTCGTAAATATGTTACATATTGTGTATGGGGATCTTACCTGCTGCTTAATTGTGTAGCTCAATACCCATCAATCTGGAAAGTTCGTTAATATGTTACATATTGGTTGAAACAGTTTATGTTATTGATGCTTTAATTCAAATCCCCCTATCTGTCAGATAAGTCTCATGTATCCTGTGTGATGTCTTTTGAAATGTATACTTTTCCTAGTAATTTAGAAGGTGCTAGGCTATATGTTGGCACAACATGGATTGAAATATGCTAAATGCTAGAACTGGTCGCACATACTTTTACTTTTCTTACATCTTGACAAGGTTTGTTATCTGTTGCACAAATTTTTTAGCGATCATGACTCACATGTTTACATTGTTGTAGTTTATTTTTTTTACAGCACCACTGTGTCTCCCCTATAGGTTGGGTTGTAGAGACATGCTATTATGCACTAGTCATGCCTTCTCTTACAAGTTTTCTTTTTTGCAACATATAGAGAGTTGCATAGCTTTATGTGCATATATGCTTTTGCACTATTTTGGGGTTTCTAATGACATTCATGCTGCCACCGATTTTGCGTCGCTGGCGCCAGGAGTGTGCTGCTGGCATCATTGCTGTTGGACTGCTGTGGGCCTCCCCCTTTTGACTAGAATGGACCTCCCCCTTGGTGTATAAACCAGACTCTGACCCTTACCCAACTCATTCTATAGCATAATCCAATCCGGTCCTACCTTATTAACTGTGGCCTATTTCAAAGCGTCTGGATGCGAGTGCGTTAGAGGATCCTAGCCCTTTTAGGCCCTGATGAACTAGGCCCATTACCAGACCTAACTGGGAGGGGCTGTATGTATTGATAGGGCTAAGGCCTCATGTAGGGGTGTCCAATCAAGAATTGGGACAAAATGTCTAACCCGGCTACTTGATAGCCTAGTAGAGTCGTAATTGTATTGACCGGCTTGAGCTATTTGGGCAGTGTAAAAAAATGAGTAGATGGACCGTGGCAGATTTTGGACGGTTTGAGGAAACTGTTTTTGAACACCCCTAGCATCATGTACTGGTTATTTCTCCCCACTTTTTCAGTTACATATTATGTGCCTTGAGAAGTTGTCTAGTCAAAATAAATTCTATGGAGATTAATCATGGAAATTCATTTTAATACAATCACCTTATGGTAGATCATGCTGCTTATATCTGGTGATTAGTTACTGAATAGTGTGCTGACAATTCCCCACCAAGTCATTCTTTTGGTGATGAATAATGCTTGTTCAATCCTATTGAAATGTGGTAAATATTATTCTAAAAACCTGTCAATACTATAAGGTCTTAGTAACATATTTATTGAGGCAATGTGATCTTTCCTGATTTTTAAGGTATCTGATGTTCTGCAGTGCTATGCAATTGTCCCATCTTACATTATGTTGTCATTTATTAGGATTTGTCAAAGCTGAATAGAGACCCTGCACGAGTTATTTATATCAGTGGGCATGCTCTTGACTCATGCCTGCAGCCTGAAAATTGTTTGCCGATCAAACCATGGAAGCTTGAAGCTGAGGACACTCAACTGATTGATCTTATTCCATTGCTTGAATGTAAGCTATATGGAATTGAATGTTTTTCCTTCCAGTTTTTGTGTTCTGCTAGGTGTTGCCACCTTTGGAATCTTGATAAATTAACAAATCCTGCAGTTGTCGCTACAGCAAGAGTTTCTGACATCAGACCTGTCCTTGCATCCTTTGAAGGCCGTGACATTGCTGCTGAATTTCTTGAGCGTTCAAGGTAAGCAATTGTATTTGTATCAGCTACAGGCTTCTAGTTGCTTCCAGATGTAGTGTAGGTAATCTATTCTTGGAATATGAGGTGAATCCAACCTGTGCAATGCTTTCCAAAACTAACAATTAGTGTTACGACTACAAGTTTATGCATCACACTCGATCAGCTTGGCAGAGCTGTTTAGTGACTTGGGTCCGTGCCGCAAAGAAACAAAATATTGGTTGTCACACTAAACTGGGCATCATGCAACAGTTTGTCCAACAAGGAAGTAATTTATCAAGTTAAACCAAAGTACACCAGCTACTCTTGCGGTCATGATTGGTAGTGATTGTTTTTGTTCTTGCCGGGACAAAAAAGGTTGAGAGTTTCCTTGCTCATACTGCCATAACAGAATTTTTGGACAACCTTAATTTGGTTCAAATAACTGGCATTTATACGCATGACAGGTTTATGACCATGTTATATACTGATGATATATTCTCAATGAAGTCTGCTAAAGGTAGTTTTGACCATATTTTCGAAGCAGACCCGTATGTTAGGATGAACTGAACTAAACTTTGGCTTTGACTTGTTTTTAACATTTTCTGGTTGTCCTGGTGAACATGCAGACGCTTAAAATGTTTTAGTTTAATTCTGGTGTACGCTCGCTGCCTTGCTCCTTAGTGAGAGACGTACCATTCGTCCAAAAGTATCGAGCAGTGGACGTAAAGTGAACAACCTACTCGGTACTTAAACAATATATAGATATATGTAGCATGTATGAAGCTGAATCATAATTATAACACTGAAGAACATAGTAACTTCCATAATGCAATTAAGAAGCTGCAGTTTGCAGGATTTTTTATTAAAAAAATTAGCACATGCCACTCACTTAAGTTGTGTTTTCAGCGCATCCTACCGCGCGTCAGTGAGGCAAAAGTGGTAGCATATCCTGAAAATCCCCCTTTCCGATGATCTAAAGTCTAAACACATGCAGCAACTGATTGTGTGCATTAGAATGCACTGTTTGATAATCACTCTCTTAGGCCCTGCTTGCCAACTTTGAAACATATGCGGCCAGATTAAATATAAATGTAAATCAACATGCACAATAATTAACCTTCAACAACTGTCAGTCACTTGGGGACTGTTTGATTTCCAGCCGCCAAAGGTTGCCTGACCTAAGGTTAGGCGCACATAATTTCTTGGGTGAGTGAGTGTTCGGTTGGCTGCCACAGTTGTGGCCTGTGACTTTACTAGTCACGTTACTCATGAGTACAGACTCGGTTTTTTCTTTAATACTGGTATATTTTTTACCACTGTCCTGAGGGGTAAATCATTACTTTTTTTGGCTTAGTTGTGGCAGCGTTAGCTTTTAACCAAATAGGCCCTTCGAAATGATCAGGTTTATTGCCAGCATATCATTTTTTATTTTTGTGCCAATTACAAATCAAACTCATCTGATGTCAAGTAGATATTATTTCATATGTATAGAGGATTGTTATTTATAGGAACTGAATGAGATATGGATCAAAATGAAGAACCAATTATATTGGTCTATACTAGTGATCTAAACAGTCTTATATTAGTTTACAGAGGGAGTACATGTTAATCCACCAATCATATTGGTTTTGTTTCTGAGGGTGAGGGGGTAATATTTACTATTTAGATATCCTCGCTATGTACGATGGGTGTCTGCTTGATGTTTTAGTTTCCAGCTTTTTGTAGTGTATAATCCTGGTAGGCTCCAGCAATCAGTTTAGGTGTGAAGTGCTACTTAGCTTGTTTTTCAGCTACTATTCAGAGCAATCTTGGACAAAGTGGAGGTTTCCTGAAGTATTGAAGTGCTGCTTAGCTTCCTTTTTTCTAGACTTAATCTGACGGGATCAGAAGGAAGTTAGGTTTTTACCTTCGTAGGTTTTGGTACTGCTTTAGGAACTTCCACTTTGTTGTAGAACTGTAATGCTCGGTGAAGAACTTTTAACGTGTCTGAAATATGAATTGCTAACAACCCAGCCACCAAACTATATATGAACTTGATGGCACTTCTCAACTCTTGATATTTGCTTATTCACATGGTTGCCCTGGGATCCTTTGTTTGATTAAGAGGTTCTAAGAACACGATCCATCATTTTGCAGGCGCGTGTATGAGCAAAAAGAACAAAAACAACAACATGGACGCATTTGGCGGCGATGATGAGTGAATCTGCTGGTAGGAAAGCAGATCATTCCACCAACTTCAACACACCTAGAACTTTTTTTTAGAACTGTAAGACTTGTCTTTGTAATTTTGTCAACTTTGATTTCAGGAATCGCCTACTTTTGGTAATTGCGTCATGTTTCAATTACTATAGGTGTCTTGGACTGATGTCTGACCAAGCTATATGAGCATTTTATGATCATGCGAGGCGCATGTCAATTTAAAGTTCACTTTGTTGACATTTGACAATATGATAATTTGTTAAAACAAGCTTCTGGTATTATATTTCATTGATTGCTGTTACCCAGCAAAAAAAAAGTGTGGTTTTACAAGGTCAACTGATGGACACGGATTTTTGGCTCCTGGGTGCTCCATCCTCCTATATGAACATTAAATTCAAAAAAATACTGGAAAAATTGAAATAGAATCTGGGATTTTGGGATATCAAATCTGGGTGCCTAATCTAGTCCTGTGCAGAGTTTCATGAAAAAAAATGATATTCATGGTACTCTCAGTAAAAAAGATTAAAAAAATCCTACATACAAAAACTATTTGGATGTATCATAGGTCGGACTGTATTATCTTTGTCACGGATACATTTCTTGGTAGTTTTTCATGAAACTTCACATGGGAGTAGATTGGGCACCCAGGTTTGAAATCCCAAGATTCCAGTTTTTTTTGAATTTTTCTGGTATTTTTTGAATTTGATGTTCATATAGAGGGTGACGCACCCAGGAGCTCCTGTGCATTTTCCATTAACTGATGTGGTTTAATAATTGTTTGTTATGTTAGTAGTATTCCTGAACCCTATATGGTGGTAGGTTTACCTCTTTATTTGGACGGCTGATACTGGTCTTGGGAAGTGAAAATTCTGAAAAATATTTTGAAACTACAATCTCCAATCCATATGTACCCTCCGTCCCATAATATAAGAGGAAGTATTGTTTTTGTTAGTTTCAATACCACGCCTTTAAAATGTAAGCTCTTCAAATCTCTCCAAATCTTCTCCAACCTAGCTTGGGTTGCCATCTTCCTTAAGTCTATTCTGCCTTGTCCACACCGCCCCTTTCTAGCTCCGCCACCACCCTAGCTCTGACGCCGCCTTCAACCCACAACGCAACTACTTCCGGACAAGGTAGAGAAGCAAGTGGAGCCAAAAAAAAGAGTTAAAATCGTTGGTTTATACCGTTTTCAAAATCATTAATTTGTCATTTTGTGTAGCTCATGTGTCGATGTATTTTGTCATGAAATTTTGCAAACATGCAGTATATATCATACGACATTGTGTATTTTTTTCAGAATATTTCGAAACTTTGAAACATTTGTTTTGATTTTTTCAAAAAAAAAAGAGCTCAATGGAGCTCGAGCACCAAAACGCATTTCTGCTGCCGCGAGGCCCAGGCCCCACACCGCGGACGAGACGTGTCATAGAAACGCCAACGATTTTTCCGCTCGGTTTATCGTGGACGCAAGAGCATCGCGTGGCAAGTCCGGGGCCCTCTCCCTCACCCTCGCGCGTGTTTCCACCGCATAATCGCGACAAGTGGACGTGTCCGCGACGTGCGCGCCCAGTCTGGTGCAGATTACCGGGCAAAGAGCGTTGCAAACCGGCGGTGGGAGCGGCACGGCGGCGATGCAGGCGCGCGCGTTTCCCCCGTGCCTGCCGGGCCCCGGGCGCAACGACCTCTTCCTCGGCAGCGTCGGCAAGAGAGCTCCTGCCGTGCGCGTCCGGGCCGTTGACGGGCCTTCGGCCGCCGCAGTTGCCGACCTCCCGCCCGCGGAGGTCACCTGGCAGATCGTCGTCGGTGCTGTAGGTCGGTGCGGCCCATGCGTCAACGCTTGATTTGTTTCCCGCCTTCCTGTCCTTCCCTCCGGCTAACTCTTGTATTTGATGGTATCTGCCGGCTTTCGGTCCTCTTCCTTCTGCAGCTGGAGTGACGCCCTTCGTCGTTGCAGGGGTCGAGTTCAGCAAAAGAATTGTGAGTTCCGGCTCTGTTTCTTGCCCTTGTATGAGAGCTCCTGCTTGCTGTTCGTTGGCTGCAGGAAATATCTAATCTAAAATTACCGCCCTTTGCCTTCTAAATTCAACGCAACACTGCTAACCAGCCGCTCAGGAAATATTAATAGTTCACTTAGGGTTGTAGCAGTATTCTTCGAACGGTCAGGCCTATGAGTCAGGGCACCGGATCCACAGCTGATATATATATTATCCCCTTTCAAACTTGGTCATTATTGCTACACTTTGCTTTATAATGGATGGCCTTCTCTTTGTTTAGATTGAACAAAAGAAATGTGAGATCTGTGGAGGCTCTGGCCTCGTGATGAAGGAAGATTTGTATGTTCGATGCCAAGGGTGTGGTATGCACTCTATGCTTCAGTTCACTGCAGTTCTCCCGTAGCGTGAGTAGATTTTTGTTTACCCTTTGGTCTGCAGACGTTGTGACGGTGTGCTGTCCTGCTTCTTTGTCAGGTGGTTTTCTTCCATGGCAGTCGTGGAGAAGATTCTTCAAAGGTTGAAAATCATCAATCACATGTCACCTCGATCATCACTAGATAGAACTAAGGACGGGAGACTGTAAGGCCATGTGGTCAGTACAATGTGTTTAATTGCGTTTCAGTCAAGCAAGTTAGACTGGTCGTTCCGAAAGAAAAGAAGCACTTCAGACTGTTGTAGAGTTGATTATGCATATTCTCGACTAGAAATGGGCAAACACCAATAAAAAAGTGCATCACGGTGCGTTGCTGCTATTCGAGATCATGCTCTAGTCCTCATGGTGCGCAGTGACTCACGCTGCAAAGTAATACTCCTACTGCTATTCTGCCGTGCGTGGAGCTTATCTTTCAGATCAGCTGGTCGCACGTCTTCGTCGCACTAACTTCTCGTTTTTTGGACCCGATAACGACTGAATGTTCGGGATTTGAGCATGGTAAATCAAACGTTTTCTATTGCAATTCCATACTCAGTCATGTCAAGTAAACTTGTCATCCTCGCGTCATTAAAATTGTCATCAAACACGTTTGATTTGCTATGGTCAAACCCCGAACGTTTGGGATTTATCATTTCCTTTTTTTTGCGGGATTCATTTTCGAGACATTAGGCTGGCCATAGTGATGGTATCTTAGCCGGTATCAAGCACTCGAGACTAGCAAACACACCGATGTGGCAGACAATTAAAAAAGAGAGAGAGAGAGTTAAAGTAACATAGGTAGATATCATATCATAATAAATGATATTCCCTCCATAAACTAATATAAGAGTGTTTAGATCACTACTTTAGTTATCTAAACGCTCTTATATTAGTTTACGGAGGGAGTATGTTACTATACGTCATGCATGTTAATAAGTAAGATCATCTATGGTACTAATTTATTATACTATGCACTATAAAGATAGTATCATACACTGGTATCATATGTATGCTACTAGTATATAACTCCCCACTATGAGTAGCCTTACTGATTTAAAGCACTAGCACACGTGTATCTATCTACGTAATAAAAGGAGAGATTCTACACCCATGAAGCATACCTATGAAATTATATCTATGTGCTGACATGGCAAGATTTGATTGAAAGTAGAGGGAGGGTGGGGCCTGCTACTCCCATAGGAGTTGTTGGATTTTCCCGAAAAAGGTTGATGTACCACAGGAGCAGAAAGTATTTCCCTCAGTTAAGAACCAAGATTTATCGAAACAGTAGGAGGCATCACACTAACAACGTTTGCAGCACCTACACACAAACAAAAAAATTGCTTGTACTCAACTGTAAGGACCGACAGTATATCGACCAGAGGGGGGGGGGGGGGGGTGAAAGGGAGATTCAAAAATTCTTTCAAATGTTTTGCATCTAGCCCAAACATAGCATCGGAATAAACTTGAACGAGATGAATCTTAGGAAGGTATCCTACTGAGGAACAAAATCTTCGATATAGGAAACAATGATAGCTTGAGTATAGTAGATTATGGGCTTGAGTATCACGATGGTAATGCAACACACAAGCAATTGTAATAGCATGAGTGGAAACTATATGCAAACAGCAAGGTAAATGCAGGCAAAGGTGAATGTACTAGAATACTGCTCGAAAGATAAGAGAGATATGCAACAATTTACACACTAATGATAAATGATCAAATCATGAGCAAATACATGATAATTGCAGAGCACGAAAGATAATTCCTGAATGAAATATTGAGTGAATAGAAAGGACCCATGGTGCTCGATGGCGACAAGTGTATTTGGTAGACCAGTTCGTCCTTCTGCCAAAGGACTATGTCTGGTTGGAGGGACTTGTGATTGAACACAGGAGCAAACCTCTCTCCGTCCTATTATCCTTCAACTGTGAGCTGATCAGACTCCAATTGATTTTACTCGTGATAGATGCTTATCGGCGATCTCCCAACCTTTGACAGACCTTCTTCACAAACCACAATTACTCTTGGTTGCTGAAGATCTTGCTCGGTGAAGACAACAACTCTTCAACACTCGAGCCGACACCTATCCGTCTAGAGAGTGCGCAGCTCTCAAGAGTAATAGGTACAAGAACTCTGACTCAGAACTACTGTGATGCTCAACCACTGCCTAAGTTTTGGTTCTTGGTTTTCTCTCGGCGGATGTTAAACTCAAATCACTCGGGGAGGGGGATGCTCAATCAATCTTCTCAGAAATCTTAAGCGGAGCAGCCAGCGGACAACGTTGGAGCAGGATGGCTATTTATAGCCGCGACCTTCCCTGATAGGAAATGACCAGAATGGACATGTATGACAACCAATGGCTGAACGACACAAGTCCAACGGTAAGATTTTGAGCACAATGGTAACATTTGTTGCCGAGCGAGAACTGCTAACTCCTCAGTCCGAAAGATATCTCCTGCAGCACAGAAGAACTTCGTCTTCTGCTGACACGTAATCATTCGGCGCATAAAGATATTTCTCTCATACTTGCATAGGTTTGGGCTAAGCATCACAGTGGATCTAAGCTTCGAGAATCTATACCCCTCTTAATATTACGGAGGTCCTATGACTCAATAAAGAGAGGAAGAAGAACGAAATGAATGCCACATCTTTGCTTCGTCTTCTGCTTTCTCAGTTGCAGACAATTTTCTTCGGACGACATCGAACCAATTGCTTCACAACAACAATAGATTTTAAGGGGTCAACTTCTCCACATCAATCTTCTCGCCTGAATGGCCTTGAGAGATACGATTGAATCTTCTCTGCATCTCAAATGCCCTTCGGTGAAGTTCCTCGAACTTGACACCAAAGATGGCATTTCTCTTCGGTTCTGCATGAACTATTTCTCTCTGTGTGCACTAGCAAACAAATCAGCCCACACCCGTTTCTGTCAACAATCTTCAAAACACAAGAGGGCAAGATTTGCACCAACACCAACAAAGGCAATGGAGTCGTCACTCCCCTTTGTTCTTGCTAGCCACAAGGTTAAAAGCAGATAGTGATAGGCAAAGTAACAAAAAGTAAAAAAGAAAAAGTAAAGAGCAATGGTAGAAGCTTTGGAGTTGATGTAAGGTAGACCCGGGGGGGGGCATAGGTTCACTAGTGGCATCTCTCTCGAAAGGACAGCGACGGTGTGGTAGACAAACTACTATTGGTCAATTGATAGAATTGGGCATAGTTATAGTTGTGATCATTCATGGCATAATCTCACATATGCATTAAGTCTGTGGCAAATATGAAGGAAATATGCCCTAGAGGCAATAATAAAGTTGTTATTTTATATTTTATTATATCATGATAAATGTTTATTGTTCATGCTAGAATTGTATTAACTGGAAACTTGATACATGTGTGGATACATAGACAAAACACAGTGTCCCTAGTAAGCCTCTACTAGACTAGCTCGTTAATCAAAGATGGTTAAGTTTTCTAACCATAGACATGAGTTGTCATTTGACGAACAGGGTCACATCATTAGGAGAATGATGTGATGGACAAGACCCATCCGTTAGCTTAGCATAATGATCGTTAAGTTTATTGATATTGCTTTCTACATGTCATATACATATTCCTTTGACTATGAGATTATGCAACTCCCGAATACCGGAGGAATACCTTGTGTGCTATCAAACGTCACAACATAACTGGGTGATTATAAAGATGCTCTACAATTATCTCCAAAGGTGTTTGTTGGGTTGGCATAGATCAAGCTTAGGATTTATCCCTCTGAGTATCGGAGAGGTATCTCTGGGCCCTCTCGGTAATGCACATCATAATAAGCCTTGCAAGCAATGTGACTAATGAGTTAGTTGCAGGATGATGCATTACGAAATGAGTAAAGAGACTTGCCAGTAATGAGATTGAACTAGGTATGAAGATACCGACGATCGAATCTCGGGCAAGTAACATACCGATGACAAAGGGAATAACGTATGTTGTCATTACGGTACGACCGATAAAGATCTTCGTAGAATATGTGGGAACCAATACGAGCATCTAGGCTCCGCTGTTGGTTATTGGCCAGAGAGGTGTCTTGGTCATGTCTACATAGTTCTCGAAGCCGTAGGGTCTGCACGCTTAATGTTCGATGACAATTTTGTATTATATGAGTTATGTGATTTGGTGACCGAATGTTGTTCGGAGTCCCGGATGAGATCACGGACATGACGAGGAGTCTCGAAATGGTCGAGAGGTAAGGATTCGTATATAGGACGATGATATTCGGACACCGGAAGTGCTTCGGGGCATACCGGGTACATATTAGAGTACGGGAGGGGGGGGGGTTACCGAAACCCCCCGGGGGAATAATGGGCCTTATGGGCCATAGGAGGGAAGCACACCAGCCCACAAGGGGTGGTGCACCCCCCTAAGGAAGGAGGCCGAATAGGATAAGGAGGTGGGGGTTCGGCCCCCCTTTCCTTCCTCCCCCTCTCTTCCCTTTTCCCCCTTCCGGTAAAAGGAAAGGAGGGAAGCCGAATTGGACTAGGGGCCCAAGTAGGATTCCTCCTACTTGGGCGCCCCCTTGGCTGCCTCTCCTCCCCTTGAAAGGATCGAGAAGAGGTGTCTAAGGGGGGGGGGGTGATTAGACCCTCAACAAAGAAAAGTAGCAGTTTTTAAGTTCTTCAAGTTAAGGTGGAGTTTTAGCACAAGTTTAAACATTCACAATACATTTCAAACAAGCATGGCAAGAGTATATGAGCAGCGGAAAGTAAAGCATGCAAGTTGCAAGAAAGTAAAGGGATGGGATTGGAGTGTGCAAACACAATTGGGGACACGGAGATTTTTGGCGTGGTTCCGATAGGTGGTGCTATCGTACATCCAGGTTGATGGAGACTTCAACCCACGAAGGGTAACGGTTGCGCGAGTCCACAGAGGGCTCCACCCACGAAGGGTCCACAAAGAAGCAACCTTGTCTATCCCACCACGGCCATCGCCCATGAAGGACTTGCCTCACTAGGGTAGATCTTCACGAAGTAGGCGATCTCCTTTCCCTTACAAACTCCTTGGTCCAACTCCACAATCTTGACGGAGGCTCCCAAGTGACACCTAACCAATCTAGGAGACACCACTCTCCAAAAGGTAATAGATGGTGTGTTGATGATGAACTCCTTGATCTTGTGCTTCAAATGATAGTCTCCCCAACACTCAACTATCTCTCACAGATTTGCATATGGTGGAAAGATGATTTGAGTGGAAAGCAACTTGGGGAAGGCTAGAGATCAAGATTCTTGTGGTTGGATTGGAATGTCTTGGTCTCAACACATGAGTAGGTGGTTCTCTCTCTCAGAAAATGAATGCTGGAAGTGTAGGAACGTTCTGATGGCTTTCTCCATGAATGGAGGAAGGGTGGAGGGGTATATATAGCCTCCACACAAAATCTAGCTAGTACACACAATTTACCAAACTTGGCAGGACCAAATAGTGAAACTCGGTCAGACCGATATGGTTCAAAATGTGAACGTTAGAGTTTTCGGTGAGACCGACATGATCAACTCGGTGGGACCGATGTGCTAGGGTTAGGGTAAAACCTCAACTTGGTTTGACCCATTACACAAACTCGGTGAGACCGATTTTGGTAATGAGCAAACAGACAGTTGGTCAAGCAAACTCGGTGGGACCGAAATGATTGCAATAGGCAATAGAGTGTTTGCAAGCCCATCTCGGTGAGACCGATATCCAATCGGTGAGACCAAACTGATTAGGGTTTCTGGCAGTGGCTATGTCAAGTGAACTCGGTGGCGCCGGATAGATCAAATTGGTGGGGCCGGGTTTGACTTTAGGTTTGGGACATATGTGGAAATGAGAAAGTGGTTGAGGGCTTTGGAGCATATCACTAAGCATTTTGAGCAAGCAAGCCATTAAGCAACACCTCATCCCCTTTTAATAGTATTGGCTTTTCCTATGGACTCAATGTGATCTTGGATCACTCAAATGAAAATTTAGAGTCTTGAGCTTTTGCCAATGTTTGTCCTTAGCATCTTGAAGGGGTTCCACATCCTCTTGTCCCTGCCACGCCTTTGTTGAACTCTCTGAAATATACTAGATAAAAGTATTAGTCCAATAAGAGATATGTTGACATTAATTACCAAAATCACCCAGGGAGCACTTGTGTTTTCAATCTCCCCCTTTTTGGTAATTGATGACAACATACATCAAAGCTTCAGATAAAGATATGAAGAATAATAAGTAAAGCTTTGCAAGGACATGTAACATGCATAGACCCCCCTACATGTATGCAATCATGTAAATATGAAGTGTAAGAGCATGTGAATGCATAAGCATGTCAGAGCAAGCAATGATTTACATGTATCTTGGCTAGATGCATCAGCGCAAATGATGTGAATATAGGAAGTGTACCTCCATGTTCATGATTCCTTCTCGCAAACAATATGTACAGTAGCAAGAAATCATCATGCACATGAGTGTGATGCATATACTTACCTTGTGGTCTTGAGCTGGCTTTGGAGGAGGTAAACTTGAGGAAACAGGGTTAGATAACACAAGAACACCTACTAAACAATGCAAGAGCAGGAAACCACAAGAGTACCAAGATTGGGATGACATGTAGAGAGTGAGTACTAAGTACTCTATTTGGATATAGACATGTCCCCAAAGAGTAAAGATATGCAATGAATTCGAAGGTTTCCTTTCCTTAAATGTCTTTCTTCCCCTGAATCTTATATTGGGTAATTGGAGAAGATAGGGAAAAGAAAATCAGAGCAAAAACAATCATAATCAAACATAACACATACTAACACGTCTTTCCCCTCTTGAAGACATGTGACTTCTCTCCTCTATGGATAATAAGCATGTAGAGAAGCTTAAGGTGTGCATTCTCTCTTATGTGATAAGCTTTGATGTGCTCTCTCTCCCCCTTTGACATCAATTTCCAAGAAGGGATCTTCTGGAGCATGAGTCAAGTAGCTTTGGTCCTTGAGTCACAGTACAAAGCAACATGTGATATAAGATGCTGGTAGAGGAAAAGAATCATCGAGTGGAGCTGGAACAAATATGCAGGATGCAAATGGCAAAGTGTTTTCTCAACATTGAAATCGTTAACACCGAGTCTTCTTCTTTGGTGGCACCGAGTTGTTTCGGTTTAGCCGAAAGAAGCAAACCGGTGAGACCGAATTCAACTCAGAGAGAAGACAATTGTCATCTCAGCTCACTTAGGCAAATAAGATCTCACAAAGATTTGCAAGGAATTAACTGAAAGATTTACAAAGAATTGGATGCAAGGAATGCAAAACAAAATAGAAAGGAAAAGAAATCTAGATGAAGTATTTTTGATAAGGGAAACAAGCATGCAAGGGACAAATGCAAGAACACAGAAAAACACTGGAGAACTTCATCTAGATTTGGTCGGCGGCAAAGTCACCTATGTTAGAGTATATTGACTGAGGAGTCAAGTGAGAACACTTGATCGTAGGTCATACTCATCATTTAAGCTCAAAATGGGGTTGCCATTTTTCGTTTAAGCATTTTGATGTATTCACATCTTGTTGAGCTGCTTTGACCCATGTCTTGGGGTAAAGCTTCTCTAAGATGGAATAACATACCTTGGGTGGTGGTGTTGATCTTGATCATGTAGTTGAACTTGTGTGGGTTGCTCAAGGTTGATGTAGCTCATCAATGGTTGGGAGCACCACTTGTATTTTGAGTTCATCTACCTACATGGGTTAGTCTTGCAAGGAAGAGCACTTGTTGAAGGAAATATGCCCTAGAGGCAATAATAAGTTGTTATTTATATTTCCTTATATCATGATAAATGTTTATTATTCATGCTAGAATTGTATTAACCAGAAACTTAGTACATGTGTGAATAAATAGACAAAACAGAGTGTCCCAGTATGCCTCTGCTTGACTAGCTCATTAATCAAAGATGATTATGTTTCCTGACCATAGACATGTGTTGTCATTTGATGAATGGGATCACATCATTAGAGAATGATGTGATGGACAAGACCCATCCGTTAGCTTAGCACGATGATCGTTTAGTTTGTTGCTATTGCTTTCTTCATAACTTATACATGTTCCTATGACTATGAGATTATGCAACTCCTGAATACCGGAGGAACACTTAGTGTGCTATCAAACGTCACAACGTAACCGAGTGATTATAAAGATACTCTACAAGTGTCTCCGATGGTGTTTGTTGAGTTGGCATAGATCGAGATTAGGATTTGTCACTCCGATTGTCGGAGAGGTATCTCTGGGCCCTCTCGGTAATGCACATCACTATAAGCCTTGCAAGCAATGTGACTAATGAGTTAGTTGCGGGATGATGCATTACGGAACGAGTATAGAGACCTGCCGGTAACGAGATTGAACTAGGTATTGAGATACCGACGATCGAATCTCGGGAAAGTAACATACCGATGACAAAGGGAACAACATATGTTGTTATGCGGTTTGACCGATAAAGATCTTTGTAGAATATGTAGGAGCCAATATGAGCATCCATGTTCCGCTATTGGTTATTGGCCGGAGATGTGTCTCGGTCATGTCTACATAGTTCTCGAACCCGTAGGGTCCGCACGCTTAACGTTCGATGACGATTGGTATTATGAGTTATGTGATTTGATGTACCGAAGGTTGTTCGGAGTCCCGGATGAGATCACCACTACAAAAAAAATACACTTCCGTGATGATACGTGTTTGTCACAGTAGGTCACGTTTTCTGTCATGCATGTACATCCATGACAATTTTATGACAGAATCAAGATAGTCATACCTGTGTTGTCGTAGAAGTGTTCCATGACATTACCAAAATTATCATCACGGAAGTGTCCACTTCCATGACGATAAATCGCGCGTCACAGAAGTGCTTTCGTCAAGGGTGACCGACACGTGGCATCCACCGTAACGGAACGCTGTTAAGCTATCGGGTCCGGTTTTGGATCCGATAACCCGTTAACAGCCCCGACCAATGGGGATTTTCCACGTGTAAAATCATCATTGGCTGGAGGGAACACGTGTCGGCTCGCTGTTCGGACAGATGTCATCCACTCATTGGACCCAAAGCGCCTATGATACGTCGACACGTGGCACGGCTCAACAGAGGCCCATTCCTGTGAAAAGGCCGGCCCGTTTGACTTGGTCAAAAGGTGGCGGCCCGGCCCACGGCAAGCCTGTTAACGGCCTGTTCGCGTATAGCCCATTTACAGCCCGCTAACCCAGGGCCCGTTTACAACCTATCTGAATTAGGCCCAATAGCGTCATCTGGGCCGTCCAATATAATTCCAGCCCATTTTAACTTCCGACCCATGTATGGCCCATGACGTCTTTCGGCCCATATGAGGCCCTTAGTAACCCTCGGCCCATTAATGGCCCTTGGTAAAACTGGCCCGTAATGAACAGTGTATCACTTTATACCCATTAACGGCCCATTATTCCGTTGGGCCATTTCCAGCCCATGTTATCTTTTGGCCTTCTCAGGGCCCATTTATTCTTGGGCTCATTTCCAGCATTCGTTTACTTTCGGCCCGTTACTGTCATTTTCTACTTGTGGGCCAAATTCAGCCCGTGGTTACAGTCGGCCCGTTAATACGTTGGGCCGTTTTCATAGCGTCATCAAATACGGCCGATTAATGATGGCCCATTATGGTCGGCCCATGAACGGGCGATTTCAACTCTAGCCCATTTACGACTATAATGTGGTATGTTATTGGCCCATGTTTGGCCAACCGATCATACGGCCCGTAGAAGGCCCTTTGATGATACGACCCGTAGAAGGCCCATTGTGTCAACGACCCGTATAAGGCCCATGGTTTCTACGCCCCGTAGAAGGCCCATTGTTTCTATGGCCCTTAGAAGGCCCATTGTTTCTACGGCCCGTAGGAGGCCCATGTTAACTACAGTAAATATGTAGCCCATGGTTAATGTGGCCTAGTTTTAAAAAATAGGTTATTGCGGCCACTAGCAGACCGCGGAAAAAGAACTGCACTGACTACAAGAAAACAAATAAACAAGACAATAAGGAAATAAATAGGCAAGCAACTTATGCTAGGCTATCACGGCTATTACACATATTACATCCACTGGGCATCAAAGTTCGCCACCAGTGCAAATATAGGGAACAAAGCAGCATATAAACGCCGCAGCAAAACAAGTCGAGAACTGAAACCATTTCAGAAGAGCTCAAGAAACAATATCCTGGGTACCCATAATGCTGGCAAGATGCTTAGCAAGCTTATTAACTTTCTCTTGTTTGGCGCTTAAATCCTCCAGCACTTGCTGTTGCACTAGAAAGTATGCATCTGAATTTTGCAGGGACTTCCTCAGTCCTTCGACTTCCCGTCGCATAACATATGATCGATGTCTTTCAACTTGAAGTTGAGACTCAAGAAGCCGAACTGATTCAGGCAGCGAGTTCGAAGAGCTGGTGCCAGCAGTAGTAGCCAGTAACTCGAACACTACATCAAGACAGGACTTTGGGGTTGTCTCAGTGTCTTCAATATAGTTTTTATCAGCTTTCTTGGAGACCAACAGGGATGTCTCACTATCTTGAACCTTATCTGCATTACTTCCTGTACCATTGCATAACGGGGTACTCTTCTCCAATATTTTATCCGCATTCTAAAAGAGAAACAAACAAATACATCACAGGTTTACAATGTAGTATATGAAACTCATTTTGGTAAACCAGTTCGGTAGTAAGGTGGACATGATAACAGCATGAAACAAACATATATCTATGTAGTATGGTCACTGTATGGTCTATATCATTCTAGTTTATGTTGCCAAATCAAGATAGATACCGTTCGAATCATATCTATTTAAGACAAAGCAGCTTAGACAGAATATAAGTGTGGGAAACTACACAGCAATAACAACACTTGTAAGGTGCATGGCATGAGAACATAACTGTTTATTCAATTGAAACTGAAATCAACATAGAGCAAGTTACAACAGCAAACACGTTAAAGAAACAGGTTTAAAACATACCTGTTGCACCGTTGGAGTTTCAATTGCATCCTTCAAATTTGAAATTAGTTGGTATGAGTAAATACAGTGATGCAAGAGCAAAGTAGTATGAACCATAGCTACGGAACCTGACCTGAGAACAATTCTTCTTCTGCTTTAAGCGTTGACTTGGGGTTCGGAGTGGTGGTCCTCGTGCTTTGGGCACTGCAGTTGCCTTACTAACTGCTCGTGTTTGGGTGCTCTGTGGTGGAGACGTGTGTCAACGGGAACTGGGTTACTATCTGCTGGGGTTGGGGTTAGAAGGGGTGTAGCTGGTTCTCTGTCCAACTGGGTAGGGTACAATCTGCGTGAGTCTGGGTTATGTGTGGTGGGGCTGGTTCTTGGGCAAGTACAACCGTGGTTCTATCTCCATCGACAGGTAGCACGATCTTTTCTGAAGACCGTGTTTTTACTCCCACAGATACTGCCATCACCCCCTCCAATTGAAATGGCTGATAAACAAGAAAAGTAATTGAATGTACAGACATTGTAAGATAGACAGGTGCAATGGATAGTAGGGAAGAAAACAGGGCATGAAATAATTCACATTTATGTTGTCTAACCAAACAGAATAGCAGGACATAATTTCACATATATGATGGCTAATTAAACAGGATGGCATGACACAATTTCACATGTATGATGGCTAACTAAACAGGATAGAATGACATACTTCAAAATATGATGACTATGTAAACAGGATGACATGATATAACTATACGATGTGTCTATTGAAGTGGTTGGCATGCCATAAATCACAAACATGCCGTCGATGGAAACATGATGGCATGATATAATTCACGGATAGAATGACATAATTCAAAATATGATGACTATGTGAAGTGTGAACAGGATGAGATGATATAACTATATTATGTCATTAGAAAATTGGTTGGCATGCCATAATTCAGATACATGCTATCTATGTAAACATCATGGCATGATATAATTCAAATATATGATTTATATACTAAGGAAGTGAGCAGAGGGCAATCACATATATGATGTGTCAACTAAGGAGATGGCATTCAATATCGTGTATATGATGTAAAAACTAAGCATTGCAATACAACATATGCATGATATGAGTAATATAACCCTGCCAAGTTTGAGCATACACCTCAGGGGGATAATAGGACTGGTCATCTGCCTCTGAATCCTCCTCTGAAGAGCTATCTGTAACTAGCAAGATATCTGCTTCACCAGGTAGCATTGTCTCTCTGAAGACCTTGTTTTCACTCCAGATTTCTCCATCACCAATTCAAATGGCCGATGCACAGGAAGAGCAGTTGAATATACAAACATTGTCGACAAAAACAATGAGAAATACAAAAAAAGGATGACATGATATAATTCACATATATGACGCTTGGCTAAACAGCATGGCATTGCATAATTCACATATATAATGCCTTGCAACAAGATAGCATTGCATAATTCACATATATAATGTCTTGCAACAAGATGGCATTTCATAATTCACATATATGGTAATTAGACACTAAACAGGTGGCATTCACACAAAGCATGTCTAAACTAAGCAAATGACATTGCAATGCAAGATACCATACGCACGATATGAGCAACATAACCCTGCCAAGTTAGAGCATGCACCTCGGGGGGGGGGGGATAGGACTGGTCATCTGTCTCTGAATCCTCCTCTGAGGAGCTATCTGTAACCAGCAAGACATGCGCTTCGTCAGATAGCATTGTCTGCTCTGAAGACCTTGTTTCCACTCCAGATTTTTCCATGACCGTGCCGAATGGCTGATGCACAGGAAGAGTAATTGAATGTACTAAAACTGTTGACAAATTTAATACATAATAAAAAAATGATGTCATGATATAATTCAATATAAGATGACTGGCTAACCAGGGTGGCATTGCAAAATTCACATATATGATGCCTGGCTAAACAAGATGGCATTGCATGATTCACATATACGATAAAGAAACTAAACAGATGGCATTGACACAAAGCATGTCTAAACTAAGCAGATGACATCTTTGATGTATACAGTAAGCAATGCAAGGCACCATATGCATGATTTTACAAACATCAGCATGCCAAGTTAGAGCGAAGACCTCATGGGGTAAATAGGAGTGGTCTTCTGCTTCTGAAGCCCCCTCAGAACAGTTATCTTCCTCTTGATTACGATCCAAAATGGGTGGAGGGGGCTGCCTTTGCGCCCACCATGGAGCGACGTCTGCATGAAATTTTATTGCCATGCAAGGCTCGTCTCTTTTGCTCTACATGTTCAGTTCCATTGTGTACAATAACTGACATCCATAGGAATAAAACATAGTGAGATTATGTAAGGAGTGCATGCACAAATCCAGACTGATGGTAGCAAACTATGGATAGATCCAAAACAAATGATAACAGGCAGATAATAGCTTTAGTTAAAAAATACAGATAATGGCTCCTTTAATGTTTGTTTGCACACAACATGAAACTCATAGTAGACACCCGAGATTAACCAGATAGTAGACAGATAGTACTGATTGCTGCCCCAATATGTACCCGACAACCATTTAAAAACTCAAGTTTCAGCATAAGTTTGGACCTAAGTCGGAGTCTAATAGGTGAACACGACGATAAAGTAGCATGTCATCATATTAAGCAATGCATAACGTAAGCAGACACGGAAGAGTGCGACCTCTCTTGCAGACCCGTGTAGTCCTCAAGGTCATCTTCTCAGTTGATGATGGTAATGCAGTTGTCGTGGCTGCCGGCGGCGGGGAAGAAGATCTGAGGCAGCGAAAGACAGTCTGGAGAGCGGATCCCTGCTGTGGTGAACCCTTCCGTCGTTGGAGCAGCTGAGCTGGGGTGGAACACAGCACCGTAGGAGCAGGACAAACCACACAAGGTTTTCTTTGACACATATCTGTAACAGAAGTAATTGTGTAAGGGCTTGTTTGAATTTGAGGATTCTAACAATGCAGGGATAGGAAATAGACAGGAATATGATAGGAATGCACGTGCAAAACAGAGAATTTAAAACACAGGATTTCTGCCAATCTGGGTGTTTGGTTCACAAGAATTGGAAGATCACAGGATGCAAAGAAGCATGGTGAGATTAAGTCAAACCACAAGAAGTGTACAACCTCTTTGGCGAAGCCATGTCGATCTCAGCGTGATTGGGTTGGCCGGTGAGGATGCTCCGGCTGACTTGGCTGTCGGAGGAGGGGAAGAAGATCTTAGGCATCTGGAGATGGAGCCCGAGGTACTGCTCCGCTGTGATGGAGGGTTTCGTCATTGGAGCAGCTCGGTGAGTTGTACGACGCCGAGGCTGAAGCAGGACAAGAGAGACAACGTTAACCTGAGTGGAATTCTAATAGCATCTCCAATAGATGACGTAAAATATATAACCACAAAGTGCTAGATGTATACATCAGCCGCTCATCTATGAACTTAACTGTCGAAACTGAATTTATTTGTCGAAACTAAACTTAACTGTCGAAACTGAATTTTACTGTCGAAACTGAACGCACTAGAGGTGAGGCTACATGTTAGTCGATTGACTTTTTCATCTCTGGTCAGTCGATTTTGCAGCCGTTGGATACGAAATCAAGGGTCTGCAGTTCATCTTCAACCTCCACCCCCTGAGTCGCCAGCCACCAACGGCCAAACAGCCGCCCCCACCGCCTGCCCCGAAAACACTCCCCACCACCCGTCCACCGCCGCCCCGGCCATCCCTCTAGGCCCCTCCTTGCCGAGCTTTTTCTCCGGTGATCCCCACGCCACCGCCCCACCACCGCCGGCGACCTCCACCCCCACCCTGAACCCTAAGATAGATAGTGGGGTACCTCTCCGGCGAGCCCCCTCCCCGCTGCGGCTGGTTCTTCCTTAACTCCGGCGAGCCCCCCACCCCCTGAAAATCGACTGACCCAAAAGTCGATTCAGTCGACTGAAGTGTAGCTAAATCGGAGCAGCATCGCAAGCAAGAGCAAGAGCAGCAGCGCGAGCAAGAGCAAGAGCAAGAGCAGAGCAGGCAGGGGACCGAGAGCAAGAGCAGAGCAGCAGCGCGAGCGAGAGCTAAAGCAGTAGCATCTCCTACTGATGTGGACGTCGCCGCCGAGGGAGCGACGCCGTGGAGGAAGTGGCCGGCGATGCCGCCGTGGATGGAGTCGCGCCGTGTCGGCTCGGGACCGAGCGCCAGCAGCACCGTGAGATCGAATCAAGAAGAAAATGCGGCGATTAGTGTACAACCTCTTTGGTGGCGCCGATTAGGCCGCAACTTCATCCGAGGATACGGTGATGATGATGCTCTTCCGGTGGTGCAGGTGAAGACGGCGGTGTGGGAATGGAGGTGGCGCGAAAGACGAGGGGAACATCGGGGCAGCTCCTTGGAGGTGGAGGACGGGGTGGCTGAACCGGCGGGACGACCTGATCGACGACGGATCCTCATCCGGTACGGTGGATGAAGGACATCGAGGTGTTGCTGTGGACGACATCGTCGGGGAAGAGGCTCCGGCTGGGTGGCGGACGGAGGAGGGTGTGGGGCTTCGCGGGTTGTCCCGGCCTCGGTGTACGAATGGGTGGGCGGATGGGATGGGAGTGGGGAACCATGGCTTAGGGACGCGCTTGTCTGAAATGTGGGGTAAGTTACGAAAGTACCCCCACTGATTTGAGGCGGTTCTTTCGGTTCAGGGGTATCACGGGCATTTCGCGTGTCGGGATTTCATAGGAGGTGGGAGTTTTCGCGTGTGTTGTAATTTTGGAATAGCAAGGCGCGGGTTGAGATGGAGGGAGTTGTCGGAGCACAATGAGACAAAGGTTTATCTTAAATATTTCGGGGTAACAAGGCGCGGGTTGAAGAGGCGGGAGTTTCGCAGCACGATAGACAGAGACGCTAGCTTGAAATTTCGGCATAGCAAGGCGCGGCTTGAAATTTCGGGAGAACAAGCTTAACGTGTACCCAAAAGAAAAAAGACAATTTAGACTAGTATGATATACTACGTACAATGTGTTTAACATGCACAACACACACACATACACCATTTAGACTAGTAAGGTACACGTGCATTACACGCATGAGATTTGGCAACCAAATTATGAATAAATACCACATTATAGCATGTAAGCTTTGAGTCATATATGCATGATGTATATGTTCATTTAATTCTTATAGTTCATTTCATTCAAAATCATCTAGTTTTTATAAGAAAGCTAATCTATTTTAAGATTCATGGAATTGTGCGTTGTAAGGCATAAAGTAAAAACAAATCATGTAGAAAAACATTTGGGCAATTATGATACGGAAGATTCTAGAAAAAAGAAGAAGTGCTTGTGTTTTGAGGTTTGTGCATTATGCTTAAGTTCAACCATAGAGTCTTCTAGATTGT
Source organism: Triticum aestivum (assembly GCF_018294505.1). NCBI lineage: Eukaryota > Viridiplantae > Streptophyta > Magnoliopsida > Poales > Poaceae > Triticum > Triticum aestivum. The sequence goes on along the minus strand of NC_057802.1, from coordinate 413,507,023 downwards.
ACATGTGGCAAAATCTGGTGGAATCTAGATGATATACAACGGCCAGTAGTGCTCAAATTTGCCAGCTCTGCACCATCGGATTGGCCTCATCCAACGACCATCTTTCAAAGTTAAAGTTATCCGCACACTATATAAAAAATATAAAATATAATATATATAGGGGTATAGATATAGATATGTGATGCGAAAGCCACCCATCATCTCCAATTAGAATAGTGTGTCCATGCACGGATGCAATGTGGCCAAACGATGTCTGCCATCGGTATCTCAAATTCAAACCAGTCTGACCTTGTTCAATGTGTATACATTACAACATGCTCGTTTCCAAACCACACCGCGCAGATCTCCGTTATATTCATGCATGCATGGGTTTCAAACATCATGATCTCTTATTCAAATATTTGAATTCAACTTTACATTGATTATGACCTCACCTAGTCTTTTACACCCACACATTGGTCTTCTCTTTATAATTGTACCACTAACTTTCTCTCGTGCATGCATGCACACACACTACCAGTCGGCATTATCCATCGCACACATGCAATCTTTTTCTTCAGGTCGGTCTCCCATGAAGGCACACACACACACACACACACATCCCCCTCTCCATCATATCGGGCATTCTTTATCTCTCACGTGCATGCGCAACGATCGATGTTCCTCTATGTGTGTGTGTGTATAGCTAGGTCCTTCATAGTTTTCCACATAAACCGATCAATCTATATATCTAGTGAGGTCTCACCCTCTTTCCCACGTCCACATCGATCAATCTATACCTCTCTATATAGGATTACATATATAGCTAATACACCCACATTAATTATATATCCAACGCCCCCCTCTCATCATCCATGCCTTCCGCTTCATCTCTCAGACGCGCGCACAATGGCAAAGACAGGGGGCAGCAAGGGCCCTGCCCCCCCTAACATCACTATATATCGAGGCTAATATGAATGTGATCATTAGACAATTGCTGGTAAAAATGGTTTAAGTTGATGAATTGGCCCTTCTCGTAAAGGATTAGCAATGCTTGCCCCCCTAGCTCATGGGACATTTTTCATGGCTCCGCCACTGCGCGCAACAACGCACGTTCTCGCCCCCTCTCTCTAAATATCGATCTCGCAGCTGTGCACTCCTTCATAGTCTCCCTCCACTTGTCCCCTCGCACCATCTTCTAGCCCCCACCGGATTTTGCCACATGTACAATCTAGCAGACTCCATGGTTGAACTTAAGCATAATGCACAAATCTCAAAACAACAGTGGTTCTCCTTTGTTCTAGAATCTTCCGTATCATAACTGCCCAAACTTTTTTTCTAGTTGAATTGCCATTATTTGTTTTTTACTTTATGCTTTACAACGCACAATTTCATGAATCATAAAATAGATTAAGGGCTTCTTTGATTCAAAGGATTCTCGAAGGAATTTTGGAGGATTCTAATCCTTAGGAATTTTTCCTATCTTGGTTGTTTGATTCGTAGGCTTGTAAACCATAGGAATTTTTCCATATGATTCATTTGCACTAGATTTCATAGGAAACATCCCATCCACTCAAACCTCTTTGAAAGAATTCTGCGTTTTTTCTATGCACAATCAAACACTTGTACCATCCTGTAGGATTCAAGACGACATTCCACTCTAATCCCATGTTCTTCCTATTCCCGCGTTTTGGAAATCCTACGAATCAAAGAGGCCCTAGGTTTTTTTATAAAAACTAATTGATTTTGAATGAGATGAACTATAAGAATTAAATGAAGGTCTACATCAAGCATATATGACTCAGAGCTTACATGCTACAGTGTGGTATTTATTCATAATTTGGTTGCAAAATCTGACGCGTGCAATGCACGTGTACCTTACTAGTACTTCGAGTATGTGCAAAACACAATGGCACGCTACACAGTGTCTCTCTTACAGTTCATGAAGCCACGTGGCACATGTGGAGGCGTTGTCGCGACATCCTTGTGTGGATTGATCACAGTGACGTGCTGCTGGTTCCAGAAGAATGTACTCGTCCTCCCTAAGCCGCACTGGCGGTACATGCACAAAGCAAAGATGTGCACGCACGCACACGCGGGTACACGGGCGGACGCAATTTTGTACCAAGATCCACCCCATGTGATAATTTGACGCGTGTAAAGTCCTTCACTTCATTGATGGTCAATTAATACAGCGCATGCAAATTGAGTGGACGTGAGGGCGGAAAAAAGACATTACTACTCCATTGCGCGCATGCGAGTAGTTAAATCATGGGTTGCTAGTAGTACTTCCATTGGTCTCCTTCGTATTTTGTGCCAGTTTTTCACAGTAACATAATATTTACGCATCTGAGCAGTGTAGTCTACTTGAAATTTATGTTCCACTAAACTCATCGGGAGCCGTTTCGGGCCTCGAAACCAAAAACCATCAATTAATCTTTACCTTGTTCACATCACATTCGAAAGTACTAGTGCTACAATTAAGTGCAAGCCTGCTCACACCTACCAGTACGTACCAAACCTGAACATGTTCCCACTATGCAGGTTTTAGTACTAGTGCTAGTACTTAGGTTATAAAAAGGGGAACTACCTAACCGAAAATTACTCTACCTTTCTCCTCATAAGTCCTCCTTCTTCGTCCGTCCTTGCCATGGCCGGTGTGCAGAGCTCTAGGTCGAGAACTACTCGTAACAAGGGAGTGGCAACCAAGGCTGCGGAAAAAAAGAGAGGGCTCGCCGCCACGCAGAGACCTCGAAAGATCTCTCACGGGCAGGCGATGGCTCCCAGGAGCGCCCTAGACGCGGAGGCGAACATGCCGAGCTGGCGGCGCTGGAGTCGTTATCCCTCGACGACATGCCCGACCAGCTCAATAAGCACCTCAATAAGCAGAAGGGGTTCATCCACGGCTTGGTGGAGCTGCTGAAGGAGAGCCTCGACGACATGCCCACTGAGCTCAATGAGCAGGGGGAGTTGACCACCGGCTTGGTGATGCTGCTGAAGAAGAGCATTGCCTCGGAGAAGAAGGCGACCAGCGAAATCCTGCAACTTCAGGAGGACAAGGCGAAGCTCTGCCACGAGCTCGACCTGCTGAAGGAGGACAACACCGGCTGGAAGAAGCTGCATGATAATAGTAGTTCCTCGATGAAGATGTTGCATGCCCTCGTCATGGAACAGAAGGAGGAGTTGGCAAAGCTCCGCATCGAGCACCCGGCTGCTGTCAAGGTACGTAATGCGGCCGTGGAACAGATGATGAAGGCTCGCGTCGAGAAATCCCGCGTCATGGACACAATGATGAAGATGGCGGAGGAGACGCGCAAGGAGATGGAGGTCATGGAGGCGATGAAGAAGCAGTTATGACTCCGCGGCCAGCAACCATTCATGTAGTGAGAGCAGCGCCCCAGACTTGTGTGTGCGTCTTCCTTCTTTTTTTGGGGTGATAATCCTCATTCTTCTTTTGCTCCTGTGTTTCTTATATTGCTTCGGGTGTTTGGCCGCACGTGTCACCTTCTCTGCGAGGCATGAATAGAACAATGCTAAAAATGAGGTGACTAGCAAATTAGATCATTCTTTATCGCCAATAGAACAATGCCTCTTGCTAGTAATATATAATAAGAGTAGAGAGTAGAGGATATGGCACTGGGCTGCCGTGTTTCGTGCTCCTCCGTTGTACTCCAGTGGAAAACTTGAGTATACCGCACGGTTCTTTGCTCCTCCTCAGGTCGTCGGCACATTTATACGAGCAGTCAAATCACAAGGCCCCGCTTTCTAGCAGTAATGAGCCGTCAAATCACAAAGGCCCTCGCCTCTCGTGAAAAGGACCAAGCTAGACTGCCTCGCCCTCTAGCCTTTTAAAAAATGTATACATTTGTACAGTAGTAGTATCGATGGATTGCGCCATGGAGCAAACTAACAAGATGTAATTAAAGAAAAAGGTGGTATATATAGAGAGCGCTCGTCGCCAAATTATGCATATACTATATGACACTACCCACTATGAAGGTACTAGTAACATAGACTAGTAACTAGTCTATGCTACTCTCCACTATGACCAGCCAAAGTCGAGGCGCGGATACCAACGAGGGCCTGGTTGTGTCTATACTTGGACAACTCACCCAACTGCATGCGCACTAGGCAGACGAAGCTCATGTCGTGTTGGTGCCGTGTGCGGCCCGCACATTAACCAAAACCTCGCGCCTCCATCTTAGCCTCCGCGTTTTAAACTTCTCAATCTCAAGGCCAAGGAGCAACGTGAAACCTATGATAGAGCCAATCGGATGGTTGAGAACACTACAATTTGTAGCTACAGATGCGTGTGTGAGAGAGGACGAGTGCGTGCGTGCACCAGTACAACTGTATGTGGGTGGCATCGACCTAGGGAGCAGTGATGGTGCGTGCGAGAAGTCCCGAGAGATAGGTGTAATGCGTCTGAAAAAAAGACTACTCCATAGCTCGCCACGAGGCTATTCCTGTCGAACGCCAAGCATAAGATATGTATCTGACGGTGCTAGTTTTTGCACGTACACAACAGTAGAAAATGAACTAGTACCATGGCATATGCTACACCACGTCCGAGAAAACGTGCCAGGCTATCCGGGAATAGTGCCGCACTTCGAAACTAGAACCGTCAATAAATTTTGAGCGCGTCTCGTCACATTCCAAATTACTACTACTAGCACGCTATATTTAATTGCAAACCTGTTCACACCGATCACAACCTAAACGGTTTCCCACTTAGGAGCATATTAGTAGTACTCGGTTATAAATACTACTATGCTAAGATGACTGCACATTCCTCCTCAACTCCTCATCCACAAAAAACAATCAAGTCAATCAAGCCATAGCCAGCGTGAGTTCTGGGTCGAGAGATTTCCACTAGGGAGAGGTGAGCATGGAAGAGGAAGCACGAGAGATGTCCCGCCTCGCCGCGAAAGCAGCCGACATGTCCAGCCGCGCAGCAGTAGCAGCACAGAGGTCCCGCCGCGCCGCCGAAGCAGCACGGAGGTCCCGCCGCGCCGTCGATGTAGCAGACTGGCCCGGCCACGCCGCGGAAGCAGCAGAGATGTCCCGCCACGCCGCCGAAGCAGCAGGGAGGTCCCGCCACGCCGCGGCGGCCTGGGAAAATTTGTTGCGGGCAGGCGAGGACTCTTACAGGCGCATGCATGCGATAGTCCATAGCCAGATGGATCAGATCTTCGGCTGGGCGAAGATGCAGGACGAGGCTACCGGCGTCATCCGGCAACTAGGGGAGGGCAATGCGAAGCTCCGGGGCGAGCACGACCTGCTGAGGGCGAAGATCGCGGGAAGGGCGAAGCAGGAGGAGGAGACCGCTGCCTTGTTGCAGAGGATGGGCGTCGTCATCAAGAAACTTATGGACGAGAATGCCATGCTCCGCATCGAGCGCAACAGGCTGGTGGAGGAATCCATGGATGCTGCCAAGCAGCGTATTAAGGACATGAAACTGATGAAAGAGATCATCGCCCACCACGAGAACTAGTCTCCGCGACCTGCAGCGCATAAAGAAAGTAGAGATCAGCGAGCCAGATCGTTGTATGTGTCTTCCTTCTTCTTTTGCCCTTGTGTATTTCGGGTGTAGCCGCATGTGGCTTTTTTAATTATCTTCCTAATAATGTAAGACAATTATTATCCACTCTCGTCATCCTTATATATATTCATCAGTCTTGCTATAAGTCGCAGTAGATGCTATATAGGTCCGTCGGATCTTACATCAAGATCCGTGCAAAATTTGCTTTTTTCTCTCTTAAATCTTAGTCGAGTGAGACATTGCCACGCCATTAAATAGAGGCTCGGGCGCCATTAATGAAGACCTTGGGACAGAGGTGGACGGCAGATGGAGGTCAAAGGGCTCTCCTCCCGATAAGAACGCAATGGGTCTGATCGCACGCCTCCCGTACTCAAATAGCTACCCTGCATAGCGTCTCCTAGCTAATAAAAAAGGGGACGCGTGGCAGCACGTAAATGGTAAATAGAACGCCCACGGTTTCAATAATACTTGTGTTTCCGATTGTAACGTGACATCACTTGTTCCAAAATAACTTTGTTGATTGTTAATGTGTGCGCCTTCGCAAATCGGACAGATAAATTACCACAGCATGTTGGTGCCATGTCATGACACCAAGCCAAGTTTCATGATTATCGTGCGTGTTTCAGATTTACAGGAATAAAAAAACCAAGTTTCTCAATGTTTCCAGCCGAGCCATGACGCCCAGATGTTTGAATTTCATTCCCATTTCTGGCATGGGACCTAGAAATTTACCCGAGGACACACATGTGATTTTTCAACCAGCTTTGGTGCACTGGAGCATGTGCTTGTATTTAAAATTTGAATTATGCACACAAAGGTGACACGTTCCCTCTCAGAACCACGAGCCTTCTTGAGAGAAGCTTCTGTTTGCAAGAAACTTATACCAAAACTTGTTCCTATTCTGCAATTTTTTTTACCAAAGCATGGTAGTACCATGACATGACACCATGCCAAGTTTCATGATTTTCAGGCGTGTTTTGGATTTACAAGAATTTTAAAACCAAGCTTCTCAATGTTCACGGCCAAACCACGATGCCCAGATGTTTGAATTTCATTCCCATTTCTTGCATGGGACCTAGAAATTCACCCGAGGACACACATGTGATTTTTCAGTCAACTTTGGTGCACGGGAGCATGTGCTTGTAGTTCAAATTTTAATTATGCACATTAAATGACCAGAAACTCAATTAATGTATAAAAAAGGCCAAACGAACCCAGAATAATTCCAAAATTTAACAGGGCACTCATATAGTTCTATGTTGCCTCTGTAAAGAAAATCTGGGGGGAGGCAGCGTATATTGTTTCGCACACAAAGGTATAAAGAAATAAAGAAATAAAGAAATTAGCATACCTATTTAATTCTTGGGTTCTTATTATTTATGCCACTAGTTGTGTATCACTACTCAGTTTTGCCATTAGAAGTTACAACTACTCAAAAAATGCCATCGATCCATGAGATGCCTGCTCAAAAATGCAATTAGATATCTAAAAAATGCCATCGTTAAGTTAGAAGTTTGCTCAGAAATGCCATTAGACATTGTTACTTTCACGTCAAACCCGCTGACCATGTTACATGACAAAAATAAGCCGATTCTCACAATGATAAGTTAATGGTGTCCAACACAACACACCCCTCAAATAAAACTAAGCAGCTTGGAATTCTTTGACAAAACTAAGCACCCTGAAATTCTTTGACAACTAAACTGCTGGCTATATGATGTTGGCCATATATATTGTACGTATATAATGTCAAGAAACGAGTGGTAGTACTATACCAACTAAAAGATGAAATGTACGAAATATAACGAGAAGAAACATAACATAGTTCTGCTGGGGGCTCAGCACAACACACCCCTGAAATAAAACTAAGCACACCAGAAATTAAACTATGCAACTAATCCGGCAGACACTGCATTAGAACCACCATGAGCAACGACACTGCCACCTTACTCGGAGTCCTCGTCCACGTCCTCGACTTCGTCCTTGTCCCTCTTCCTCTTGGGCGATACTTCTTTGCTTGAACCGCACTCTTTGCTCTTGCTCTTCATCCAACCCTTGTAGATATTGAAACAAAGGTAGCCCTCCATTGCAGCGTAGTAGATGTGGTCTATATCTAGTACAGTCCACTGCCATGCACGATGAAACGTGTGCGGAGGTTTCTTCAATTCACCGTACAAAGGATGAACCATGGCTCCTGCCAGGGTCAGCATTGAAGGCTGATCAAGGGAGGGACCAGCCCTTCCTTCTGGAGGTCGAAGGGGTCGCCTACAACGAGGCCTATCCGACCCAGGATTTCCTTGTCGTTCCTAAAGTCTACAGTAACGAATTTGACTCGGCCGCCCTTGAGGAACTTCTTAAATTCCTCGCACTCAACGTCGGCATGGCATATGTGGTAGACCAAGCATAAGTCATGCACGCAAACCTGGATCATGGCAGGCTTCTTCTTCTCTGCCTCCTTTAGTTTCTTCTCGCTTCCCAGGACTGTGGTGTACTCAACATCTAGCCCAGCGACCCACTCATCATTTGAGTTTTCGAACATGCGTTTGAAGCGAGATGGGCATTCTTTCACCGTTGGGGAAGAATGGGTGTAGATGACACCGAACTCATCGCCGGTGATGGTTCTAACCTTGTACTCACCGCCGATCATGGAGATTTGGGACGCCATGGATTTGGGAGGAGGGTTAGGATTAGTGGAACTGCCGTAATGTGAAAGGACGGGAC
>NC_057802.1:413488928-413498445 GCF_018294505.1 Triticum aestivum | reverse complement strand
TGGATTCATGCACAGTACAATGGGGGCCCAATTAGATGTCATGTCTACTCGACGCCCAATTAAATGGCTTTCGATGTCATGTCAAGCGTCGAGAAAATTACGGGTGATACGAAGCTTTCCATTCTCCCATGATACGGGCTTTCGAGAGCCCTTGGATTTGAGATCGAACGGTTGCATGGCGTGATTCTAGACCTATGGGTGAATATCCTATCCTCGAGGGTTATTCTGCAAATTTTCAGCAACTTAGCATGTGATCGTTCGATCTCAGATCCAAGGGCTGCCAGCAGCCCGTATCATGGTCGCGCCTACCACGACCGTCGCCTCGCTCGCGCAGTCGCGCCCTTGGAGATTTAACACGGTGCGTTAGGCTATCTGATGTTGGCATGTCATACATAGTCATCACTTAGTCACTCATACAACAAGGTTAGCTATAAGGTTGGCTATAAGAGTATTTTTTGTTTACTTCTCTCTATATCTTTCTTCGTAGTATTTATTGCATTTGCCAAGGAGTGACCTCTTCCAATGAAATGGTGCTTAGATGAGGTGCTATGGGCATTAAATGGCTTAGCAACTCAAGTCCCCAATGCATAGGTGCTTAGTTTTTTGTTGCTAAGTTTGCATCATCTAGGTACACACGCTTATCACCGTTTCTTCCTGGTGTCACCAAACTAGTCTCTCTCTTCTTAATTAACTTGCCACATCAGACTTTATGCCTATGTGGCAGGCTTAGCACCTGTAGGATCAAGTACAATAGTGGCCTATAAGCCCGCTTTACATGGCATTTTTGCATATGTAGGGGAAAGAGGCAAGGAAAAAGTGGAGGAGTGGGCTCTCAAGCAAGAGCCAGCCTCTACATGGTGGAGCATCGGGAGAGGCACCTGTATGGAGGTGGTCAGGAATCAGGAGACTCAAGCCGGTCATAGCACCGCAGTTAAAATGATAATGGCAAGTCAAATCACCGGGCCCCACCTGTCCAGTAGTAACTCACTATCAAATCACACAGCCCTACGTATGCAGCAGCCTACTCCCTTATCTTCTCGCGTCTCTGTCGAACCGACTAGGCGGAACTGCCCCGCCTACCGCGCGGGAAAAGCCCCGCCCTCGACTTTTAAATAGTAAAATATACTAATTTTGTATCCATGGATTGCGCCATGGAGCAAAGCCTCAAGAAAACGGCGGTACACATGTACGGAGTATACAACACGCCCATCGCGTTCGCGTCGCACCCCAGACGGTCGGTCGGTCTGGCACGCTGCTCTCTGAATGGAACGCGCGTCATATTGCATTTGCACACACATGTGGGACCGCAATTGAGAACCGACCATAGGCACACTCCCCGGCCCCGCAAGTCGGGTGAGTTAATAGAAGTACATACGTTGGTACCTGGACGATCCCTGCAAGACACGGAAGATCAGTTCGTCCATGCATGTGACCAGACTCCAGCAGACACGCCTGGATTGGCTATCGTCTACATATCGTGCAGGCTGTAGTTCTGGTGAAAAATCTAAAAAAAGGTTTCTTGTCATCTCGCAAAATTAGGTGTCATGTGCTTCGGATCACTGTGAGGGTTAAACAGCGACAACTGAGTTGGGCTAGTCATTGGGGGCACATGCACGAAGACTACTCGACTACCATCTAGGTCAAGCCGGCTATGTTAATTAGGACATCTATCGACGGACCCCTTTTCTACGAGTTTATCTTCAATTTGAGCTTTGATCCTCGTCTAGTTTGTCCGTCGGGATTCATCTTGTCTCCTTTGGGTAGTGAGGTTATGATTTCTTGTCATGTGGCATTTTTTCGTGTTATATGTTGTAATATGGTGCTTCAGATCAAAATGACGACAACTACGCCTCCGGGGCACGTGCATGAAGACTTCTCGACAGTCATTGCCGAGGTCAAGCCGGCTCCGGCCGGTAGACAAAAGAAAACTAGTACTCCACTATATAGGCAGGAGCCTCCGCGCTTGCTTGCTAGTGTTGCTCTCTTCACACTGTCTCGTCCTCTCCAGATCTAAACATGACAGCGGTGGCCACACACACTCTCTCTACTCACCGCTGGTCACAGATCCAGCCGGATCCTCTCCGCCGGGGAAGGTGAGAAGGTGCAACGTTCACGCGGTCGTCCTCGGCGACGACTCTTACCCACTGCCGGGCGTCCCGATCAGCGTGCCTTGCCATTCTCTCCCAAGCATCGCTGGCGAGGGAGGGCCTCCCACCCCTTCTTCCTCGCTGTCGTAGTGTGGGCAGATCCGGCCTCCCGCCACCCACCTAGCGACATCCCGGCGACCCTCAGGTATAACTTCCTTCGAAACTGGCCTTCCTCTACTTCCCGAGCTCCTGACGTCGCTGCATTTGTATCTTTTACTATTTCTCAGGCCCCCTCATGTAGATAGGATCGATCGGCTGTTCGAAAACCACCTAATTTTTTACTGTTAAGAGGTAAAACTAGTTCATGCACTTGAATCTAGTAGTACTTGGTTCAAACAAGGAAGAAAGGGGGTGGGGGTGGGGGAAGATTTTTTACCTGAATCTAGGACTTGGTCGAAAGAGGAAATAATGGGGGCGAAAAGTAGCAGAGACTGGCTATCCAACTGGTCTCTAGGTCTAATAGGGAAATAAAGGGAACGCAATACAAACTCAATATAAACCCGATCTATTGGTTGAAAAAGGAAAGAAAGTGGGGACTGGGGGACAAGTCAACAGAGTAAGTCCAGCACTAGATTTGCTAGCCTCACACAGTATAAGGTGGCTATATACCGAACAAAAATGGGACCAACCAGATATCCTCTTGTGATGTTTGTTGCCCCGAGCCGCTCTTATGTAATGCCACTGGTAAAATGTAGCAGTCGCAATGTTAAAAGTAAGGACACGTTAAACCAATGTTGTTTTTAATGTAATGCCTCCAGTAATATGAATCAATGGCACTTTTTTCATGTCCTGCTAAATTTCCCATTAAGATAAGTTGCTTCTTTTCGTTAGAGATGCAATTGTCCTGGTCCGCCTACTCTCCAGGAGCTTCACGACCAACCTTGATGTTGCTCAATTTTATTGCAACTAATGAAGAAGAAGCTCTGTGGGTTTCGTTTTCTGATGGAAATGGAACCGGGGCTGGAGCCCTTTAAGAAGAAGAAGCTGCTAGCTCATGGGACATTGCTTCATTTTAGGTGAACTGCACCAAAAGGTCCCATGAATTGAATCATCCATGTTGGTGACTGGTGTCATCCCTTCTACGATGGTGTTGACTGCAGATATGGTTCCCATCACGAGGTATGTTCCTTTTTGGTCTGACCGTTTGCCAAAGATCCTGCATGTTGATCCTGCTCTTGTGCTACTATTTTGGCACTGCCATGATAAAGCAGTAATGTTATTATTTTGCACCTTAATCTAGTGGCACTATTAATTTGAGGCAATGTTTTGGCACCGCTAGTGCCACTATTTTTTTATATATCGAAAGAGGGGGTTCCCTCCGATTTCATTAAAGAAACCCAACCATAGAGAACCATTATCCGACAACATCTCAGTGTAAATGGGCAGTTATGCAACTACTACTAGAACGGACTGAGTACTAGTAGGAGACAAGTTTGCCACATAAGCTAGGCAGGTAGGGGGACGCAGCACCAGCTCGACCAAGTTTGGATTACAACCCAAATGCTACCACAGAAACATCAGGGGGAAGACAGGGACTGAAAGAGCCAGCTTCAGCATCCCAGTCTAAGCACCCCCGGCCTTCATCCTTGCGACGCATGGTACACCTCGTTTGCCACCTGCTCGACCCTAGTGTCACTGATAAAATGAAGTAATAATACAGTTAAAATAGAGCGAGTGTCCTCTCTATCATTTCATTTCCAATGTAGATAAAGAAAGTGCTTCTCTTTGTTAATTTATGTTTCATCAACTAGTCCCATTGTTAATGTTTAAGCGTTTCTGCAAACTGGGGTGCTTAATTTTAGTTGACCTGCACAAAAATAGAGATTTGAATGTCTCAAGGCCCCTCCTTGTACTACCGCTGTACACTGATGTTCATCACTGGCAGAAGGTGTATCGGGGAGACTTGGGTCGATTTCCAGTATGATGTAATATTTTCTTCTGTTTATCAGTGTATGTTTAATCAACTAGTGCCACTATAATGTAATCACGCCTTTTCATTATCTGTGCAAACAGGGTTATTCAGTTGCATTTTGGTGGAACTGCACAAATGTACGGATGGAACCGGCATATATGCAGAGTGCGAGGTGCCAAGTAAAAATTACCGACACCAACCCTGCTCCATCTAAGCATTGGCATCCACCACCATCAGTGGGATGTCTGGCGCTCACTGTGGACGGATCTTTCTTGGCAGCAAATCCTCTAACCAAATACTAGTAGCTTAGACTTAAAAAAAATACTAGTAGCTTATATTGGCAGTTTTCTAGGGGTGTACTCTTTTCTGAAAGAAGCACCAATCTATTTTTATTTATTTGTACACAGTGTCACAGCTTTGACCCAAAGGTCCAGAGCTATTTTAGGGTGATTGGCGTAGTACTCGGAGACTGATTGTAAGCATGATTTTTATTAGTTGTCACACTGATTGTAAGCATGAGCAGATGGAAGATTAGGTTAGTGCAAAGCTTACCTTAAACCCTACCGACACCGTTGAAACGAGGCGAGCGTCGAGGGAACCGTGGAGAACGGTGGGGAAGCGACGTCGCGCCATCCGGCCTCCTCTTGCGGTGGGAGAACGAATACTCCTGTGGCTCCGGCTGGCTCTGCACCCTCACGAATGGCACACCGTACTCGATCGATTCGTTATCCTCTGGGTGCTCGACCTTCGACCTGTACGCCCACCACCTCCGTCTGACTTTTGCCTCGGGCGAATCTGTCTGCTCCATCGCCCAGAGGAGATACTCGATGAACTCGAAGGATTGCGGCGTGAGTGCCGCCGAGGAGTACATTGCCGCCCTCATCGTCGTCATCTCGCTCTTTCGCATACATTGCCACATGGCCCTCATCGTCCTCGAAATCTCCCACTCATTGTCAAACCAAATAAGGATCTAATTCAACCTGACTAACTTTGCCCGGTCCCTGCCGGCGATCTGCCTGATTCGCTGCGGCATCCCGTCCATAGATGTCCTTCTAAGTGGTCCGGTGCTAGCTTTGGAAGATGGGAGGAGAGACAGTGGTCTTGCAATAGAGAAGAGGGAGAGGCGAGACGGTAGTTTTGGAATGGAGATGATGGAGAGGAGAGGGGGTGGTTTTGAAATGGAGAAGAGGGAGAGGCGAGGCGGTGGTTTTGGAATGGAGATGATGGAGAGGAGAGGTTCCCCTGCCTTTCGGTCGCTGACAGGTGGGCCCCGCGCTTGGTGGGACCCATATGTCAGTGTCTCAATGGCAGGATGGGCTACGTCAGGGGATCCTCATCCGAGAAGAGAGGAGGTGGTTTTGCAATGGAGAAGAGGGAGAGGAGAGACGGTGGTTTTGGAATGGAGATGATGGAGAGGAGAGGAGGTGGTTTTGCAATGGACAAGAGGGAGAGGAGCATGCGGCAGCGATTTAGGATTGGACGAGAGGGCCGGCGCGCTGTGACTGGATCAAAATCAAAATCAATTTACCCTTCAATTAAGAAAGCGACCCCACATTAACTAGTATCCCTTTTATTCTGGGTCATAATTGACCATGATTTTCGCAAATAAAATATATGTTATACGTTGCAAAAATAATATAATTTGAAAGTACATTCAGATACGAACCAAACGATACAATTTTTGGTGACATGGATTCACATTTTGCTTGTCAAATACAGTACGTGGTCAAACTTTGACCCAAAATACGCAAAAAAAAATACTTCCAAGACCAGCGCCGCTCTTCTGCTCTTCTCCTCTTAAACCACCGCCGCTCCTCTCCTGTTCCAATCTAAATCCAACGCCGCTCCTCTCCTCTTCCATTTCAAAACCACCGCCCCTCCTCTCCTCTTCCAATCCAAAACCAACGTCGCTCCTATCCCGTTCTAAACCAAAACCAGCGCTGCTCCTCTCCTCTTCCATTCAAAAACCACCGCTGGCGAGTGAAGGTGCTGTGGAGAAGTAGATCGATGGAGGAGTACAACTGATACGTGAGGATCGCAGACGGCGACCCTGTGAAGCTAGCTAGGATGTTGGAGATACAGTCTTGGTTTGACAACAAGGACCAACTAGCAGCGACAGTGACATCCATGGCCAAATATCTGCAACAGAGCGAAAAGGCGGCGATACTCCAGGAGGGAGTCACGCGGGAGTACATAGAGCTGCTCCTCTGGGCCATGGAGCAAACAGATTCACCGAATCCGATTGTGAGGGAGCGGTGGTGGGAGTATCGATCCCAGATGGAGCATCCACCAGAGATTGAAGGATCGAGCATCTACAGGGTGCCGTTTGTGACGGTGTCATGCCAGAGCGAGCCGGTGGAGTCTTCGTCGACCGGACCCAATTGCAAGAGGAGAAAACAGTTGGCCCGACGACGCTTCCCCGCCATCCTCTCCCTCGCCGTTCACATCATCTCACGGGGCGGCTGTCTGCCGCCGAGGAATAGGAGGGATTGCCCCCAGACCAATAGTCGGGCAGGTTGTGAATTGTCAGGAGGAGCTTAGGGTTGTTAGTATTTGCAGGTTGTGAATTGTCTTTTGTGTTGTGTATTTTGAGAGTACTTTCAGATATGAATGTCTTTTGAATTTCAGATTTGCAGTATTGAGCATATGAAGTATTTTATGAATTCTAGAGATATATTTTTAGCACTTAAAAAAATGTAGTTTCATAGGAGTATAAAAGTGCAGACAATGTGATTCTCAGAGAAGAAATTGCAAGTTTTAGTTTCAGATAAGAAACTCCAAGTTCAGTTTCAGATAAGAAACTGCAACTTTCATAGGCAGAGCATTTATATTAACATGGCCTTTTCAAACAGTGTTAACATCATGCTGGAAGTTTTATTCATGGTCAAAACTGGAACTATCAGCCAATTAACATCATGCTGATCAACATTCATGCATAGCACATCTTCATATGATGCACAGTCAAAAAGATATGCTATTTTGAAGATGCCCACACAATGTCGAGTGTGCGAAAAATAGAGGAAACGAGGGACAAAGTTTTGGCAAGTTTTGGACATGGTGTGCGTAGATGACAATTGGGACCCACATGTTAATAAAGGCAGAGGCACAAATTTTGGAGATATTTTCTCTGCACAGGTGGAATCGGAACCGGGCGGAACAGCTGTCGGGTAGTGTCACTCGGCCACTAGGCTAGTTCAGTTGTTTCATTAATAATAAGGCACTTCCTCAGGTGGTCGGATCTCCTCCTGCGGCTTTGTGCGCTCGCCGCGACGCCGTTGTCTGCCGTTGTGAACATGATGAACAAACAAGAGGAATCTGGAGAGGACTGTACGTGGAGAGGCGGACAGTCGGGACCCACCAGGTCTATGGCCGTACGCAAGCAAGTGCCTCATCGAAAAAATACTTCCTCCTAATGCTATACTGACGTTGGGGCCCACGGGTTTGTCAACATAGTTACATTTTTTTAGGTGCTTCAACGTAGTTACTATAGGAGATAAATTCACAACGAAGCCCGGGAGCTGGCAGGTATCATTTATTATCACTGGGGCAGCAAGTATCAGCTGGGTTTTGGGCTGCCCCGTCTAGGCTTTCTTTTTTAACATGCGCAGCCCACGACCTCGGATGGGAGGTCCATAGGCCTGTTTGTATTTTCTTGAGGGCCGTCATGTATCGACCGGCTTATGGACCTCCCATCCGAGGTTTTATTTTTCCTGAAACATCGGCAGCCCAATTTATGTATTTTTTTTGAAGAAAACACAGAGGTCTGTTCTATTTTTCTATATAAGAATAGGAACGCCTGGTCCAACTTATGTTTCCCTTCTAACTATATTATATATATTTAAACTATTTTATATGTTATTATATATTATTGTTATTGTCATCATATATTTAATAGATACTTACATATGTAAGAAAACAATATCCCACATCTTATTAACTTATAAAAATAATTTCTTAACAATAAAATCCTAGATTTTTTTGGCAACGAAAATCCTGGTGATTGTGTACAAAAGCTTGGTAAGATTTAAGGATCAATGTAATAATAAATCACTTATTTATATATATATATATATATATATATATAACAAAATGCTCAGCCCCTGTTTATTTTTTGGTAACATTGCTGCGCCCACCCCAACATTATAATTAGAATAAGCCCAGCAAAATCGTGTATTTCGAGAAAGTGCAAATGGCCTGTAATTTTTTAGGAAAAACATAAATGGGACGCATGGACGCTACATTATTTGTTCACCCAGCCCAGCTAATGGACTGTAATTCAAAAAAAGGAGATCAAATGGACTGTAAATTCTACCCCGCAAAAAGAGACTGTAAATTCTGAAAAAATGGGTTGAATACGTGCCACATTTTTGGAGGCTGAAATGTGGGCCAATAGGTCGAAGCCAATGCAAGTCGTTGCCAACTTAGTCAACAAATGATTCTGACATCGTTAGCCGTTGGATTTACATCCAACCACCGGCATCCATCTTCAATCTCTCGTCTTCTTCCTCCAGCGCCGCCGGGACCACCTGCTCCCGCCTCCTGCTGCTAGCAGCTCTGCTTAGCACGCTTCGCTATGAAGCGCTACTCCACCGTTGGCCAGGCCATCCCTCCACCCCTCCACACCTCCTGTTCTTCTCCACCGACTGCCGAACCACACCGCACCAGAACCAGTTAACCCTCGTACACCTCTCCGTCTGCGACTCTACTCCCGCGTCTTCCCATCTCTGGCTCGTTGTTGTCCGGGGCCTCGCCGTCGTCCACCACCTTGGATGCGGTCGGCGCGGAGTGGTCAACGTGGTCAACGTGGTCAACGAACGACACCATCAGAAGTAGACTGTGCGTGGAGAGGCTGACAGCTGGGTCCACGGCCGCACGCAAGGAAATGCCTCCTTATTACGCGCAAAATAATGATTCCTCCACCTGAGACACTACTAGGAAAAGGCTTATACATAGAAGTTTATCAGTAGCGTGTGTTTTGGCGCCCACGCGACTGATAATTACCAGTAGCGTGTGTTACAAACAGCGCTACCGGTACCACTTAGCAGCAGCGTTGGTTTCTAGAGAGCACGCTACTGGTATGTTAGCCACACCACACCCCCCGGCAAAACATAGTAGCAGCGTTTGTACTCTAACAAGCGCTACTGTTAATATAATAGCAGTAGCGCCGGTCAACAAAGAGCGCTACTGCTACTTCTTCTATGTGTAATCTTTTACCAGTAGCGTGTTTTTTGGGCAAGCGCTATAGCTAGTTTTATGTACCAGTAGATATTTTGGCTGGCACACATAGCAGTAGCGCGCTTTGGTGCCCCGCGCTAATGCTATGGTCGCCAGCCAAAATATCTGCCACCTTCCCCCACTCTTCTTCCTCCCCCTTTCTTTCTCCCCCCTCCCTCTTGCACTTGCTTGTTCTTCAATGCTTCCCCCTCTTCTTTGCCCCTCCTCCCCCTCCATTAATGCT